>NC_069074.1:43638737-43945285 GCF_025698485.1 Gossypium arboreum | reverse complement strand
AATACAATTTATTTGAGCATCAAGGAAAAGCTAAGGCCTTCAATAGGCTACCCAAGGCCGAATATTCATGTACATGTTGAGGCCAATTTTGCACTTAATACCTCACAAAAACAGCATGCATTTTACTAGTTAATGCTTTGCACATTGTGGCCCAAAACTTATAATATAGCATCAAGCACTTATATGTGTGCTAGGGGAATTGTGCTTGCAATTTCACAAGCATTCTTCCACATCTTCTTCTTTAAACCAATATATTCATCACTTACTTCATAGCCAAAACATCATGTGCAAACATATATATACAATATGAGCATGGTCAATTTCAAGGTGTCCATAGCCATCCAAGAATACAAATTTTAACTAACATGCAAGAAGCATGAACCATGCTCATGAATGCATCATGGCCGAATATGACAATCATGCTCCATTCAACTTCAATCATGGTTAAACACAAAAAGAAAACTCAAAATCTTACTCAAGAGTAGACAATCCATCATTGCATGCATCATCATCAAGCTTCACACTTAGCATGCAATGGCTTTATCACCATAACAACTTTGGCCAAATACCATTTCCATGGCATAACAAGGATTTGAGCCATGGCTAACATGCACATCAAATTAGCAACCAAACCATGCATGAAACTCCCAACACAACCTCATACATACCTTAATCTTGATGCAAACTTAGCCAAATCTCCTTCTAGGTCTCTTCCAACCCAAGCATGAAGCAAATATCCTCCCCTTTTCCCTTAGTATTTTCGCCAAGAAGATGAGAAAGGATGAACAAATTTTCTTTTTCTTTCTTTAGGACATTCGCCAAAGTGTTTAGAATGGATGAACAATTTTTTTTTTTTAATGCTAGTCTTTATTTTATGACTTCCTACATACACCACTAGCAAAACATGTTGGAAACATGTTCCTTGCCCATAACCTTGTCATGGCCGCCACTCCTCCTTAGGAAGGGATTATTTGACATGCAACTCCACCTTTTGTTAACATGTACTAACAAGCCATTTAAAATTAGCCTATCATATTTCACCATGTTTCACTTTGATCCCTATTTAATACTTTCTCATACAAATGGGTAAAATTAGAGAATGAAATTTCCACATATGCATGCACACACATAGTAAGCATAGAATATAACAATTAATTATTTTATGACTCGATTTAGTGGTCCCAAACCACATTCCGGCTAGGGTCTATTTTGGGTGTAATAACTCTCCCCACTTAAGAAATTTTCGTCCCGAAAATCTTACCGTAAATAGGTTTGGATATCGCTCTTTCATAGAGTTCTCGGTCTCCCAAGTAGCTTCTTCTATCCCGTGCTTGAGCCATAACACTTTCACTAGCGGAACCCGCTTGTTTCATAACTCTTTCACTTCTCGTGATAGGATACGAATCGGTTCTTCCTCATAACTCATATTAGCTTGAATTTCAATTTCGATGGACTAATCACGTGCGATGGATCGGATCTATAGCGTCAAGCATCGAAGCGTGAAAGACATTGTGAACTTTTTGAGTTCGGGGGCAAAATCAAGCGATATGCCACCGACCGACTCGCTCGATATCTCATATGGCCCAATGAACCTCGGGCTCAACTTGCCCTTACGGTAGAACTCGAGTATCTTTTTCCAAGGCGATACCTTGAGAAACACTTTATCACCCACGATACTCGATATCCTTACGCTTCAGATCCGCATACGACTTTCGACGATCGGAGGCTATCTTCAGACTTTCACGGATTACTTTCACTTTCTGCTCAAGATCCCTAATCAAATCCACCCGAAAATCTTGCTTTCACCGAGCTCGGTCCAAAACAATGGTGTACGGCATTTACGACCGTACAAGGCCTCGTAGGGTGCCATCTTAATACTTGATTGAAAGTCGTTGTTGTAAGCGAATTCAATCAACGGCAAATACCGTTCCCATGAACCACTAAACTCGAGGACGCAACATCTTAACATATCCTCAAGTATCTGAATTATCCGCTCGGATTGACCATCGGTTTGGGGGTGAAAGGCGGTCTGAAATGCAACTTGGTACCCAAAGCTTCTTGCAACTTTTTCCAAAATCGCGAGGTAAATCTCGGATCTCTATCCGACACGATGGAAATAGGCACCCGTGTAATCTCACAATCGAGAAACGTACAATTCCGCTAATTTGTCCATTGAAAATCCAGACGTCGGGGACAAAGTGGGCCGACTTAGTCAATCGATCTACCACGACCCAAACCGCATCCTTCTTACTTGCGACAATGGCGGTCCGGATACAAAGTCCATTGTGACTCGATCCCATTTCCACTCGGGTATCGTGATTGGTGAAGTAATCTCAAGGCACCGATGTTCCGCTTTCACTTGTTGACATATTAAACATCTCAAACAAAGTCGGAGATGTCTCGCTTCATACCATGCCACCAAAATCGACGTTTCAAATCATTGTACATCTTCGTACTCCCGGGTGGATTGCCATTCGGCTACAATGGGCTTCATTCGAATTATCGAAATGAGTTCAATTCTTTGGGACACATGACGACTTTTGAACCTCAAACAATCGTCATCGTCGATTTGAAACTCCGAGTCCTTGTTCGAACACACGCAGCCCGTTTTGCAACCAACTCGTCGTCGACTTTTCGAGCTTCTCGAATTTGGTGTGTCAATAATGGTTTGGCTTTCAATTCAGCCACTAACACACTTTCGGATCGGACGGACAAGTGCACATTCATCGCTCAGTAAAGTGAATAACGATTTACGACTCAAGGCATCCGCAACCACATTCGCCTTTCCGGGTGATAGTCAATGATCACTCATAATCCTTTAATACTCGAGCCAACGTCTTTGTCGCAGATTTAAGTCCCTTTGGGTCATCAAATATTTGAGAGTTTTGTGATCCGAGTATACATGGCACCTTTCACCAAATAAGTAATGTCGCCAAATCTTTAAGGCGAATACGATGGCGGCCAATTCGAGATCATGAGTCGGATAATTTTTCTCATGTGGCTTTAATTGCCTCGACGCATAGGCCACAACTCGACCTTCTTGCATTAATACGCAACCTAACCCAAGTAGAGAGGCGTCGCTATAGATGACAAACTCCTTGCCGGACTCGGGTTGCACTAGAATTGGGGCTTCAGTCAAATAAGTTTTCAGTTGATCGAAACTTTTTTGGCATTTCTCCGTCCATTCGAACTTAACATCCTTTTGGAGTAAGCTTCGTCATCGGCGTGGCTATCATTGAGAAGCCTTTTACAAATCGTCGGTAATAACCGACAAGCCCCAAAAGCTCGAACCTCGTTAATATTTCTGAGGCTTCCAATTAAGTATGGCTGAAATTTTATTCGTCGACTCGAATACCGATCAGAATACCACATGACCCAAGAAGCTAACCTCTCTTAACCGTAACTCACACTTGTGAACTTAGCATATAATTGCTTATCCCGTAAAATTTGCGGCACTAACCGCAGGTGTTCAAAGATGTTCGGTCTCATTTCTTGAATAGACCAAGATGTCATCAATGAACACGACTACGAATCGATCCAAATATGGTCTAAAGATCCGATTCATTAAATCCATAAATACCGTAGGGCATTAGTGAGCCCAAACGGCATCACTAGGAACTCATAGTGACCATATCTCGCTCAAGGCGGTCTTGGGTACGTCCGAATCTCGGATTCGCAATTGATAATAGCCCGATCTCAAATCTATTTTCGAGAACACCGAGGCTCCCTTCATTGATCGAACAAGTCATCAATACGTGGCAACGGATATTTGTTCTTTATCGTCGCTTTATTAAGTCGACGATAGTCGATGCACAACCGCATGGTTCCATCCTTCTTCTTCACGAACAATCTTGGCGCACCCCAAGGCGAAAAACTCGGCGAGCAAAACCTCTATCCACCAATTCTTGCAATCGAGCTTTCAACTCCTTTAATTCCGTTAGTGCCATACGATATGGAGCTATCGAAATTGAGTGGTACCAGTACCAATTTGATGCCAAATTCTATTTCCGAACAGTGGTAAACCCGCAATTCTTGGGAAAACATCCGGTATTCACAAACCACGGCACAGATTCGGGTTTCTTTTCGATTCCTTGTCATCGAAAGCACGACGCAAGGTACGCTTCGCACCCTTTTCTTACATATTTCGGGCCAACATCGCGATATTACGGTGGCAACCCTTTAAGTCCGTAGACTCAACCCGAATTATTTCATTATTCGCAAGACCTCAAATCGATAGTCTTGCTCTTGCAATTTACAACCGCATCGTGCATGGTCAACCAATCCAAACCAAGAATAACGTCGAACTCATCGAACGGCAAAAGCATCAAGTCCGCCGGAAAACAAGAACCTCGGAACACTAGGGACTTTTCTTGCACACTTTGTTGACAAGCACGTAATGACCCAAGGGTTTGACACCGAATTACAAACTCGAGAGACTCAATGGGCAAAGTCTTACTGGATGCTAAGGTTTCATATATATGAATGAGTAGAACCAGGTCAATCAAAGCAATCACATTTGTATTGAAAAGAGTGAAAGTACGGTAATAACATCCGAGAGGCAGCATCCTCGGCGGCGCGCGTATGGCATAAGTCCTAGCAGAGCACGAGCCTCGGATCGATGGTAGCATCTCTAGATCCTCTCGACCGCCAACGACATTGCCCATATTTCTAGGTGGCCTACCTCGGCAAATGGTAGCACTCGGGTTTGCACTCGACTTACATTCTGCTCATGCATCCTCGGGCAATCCTTCATAAAGTGGTCGGCCGATCCACACTTATAGCAGAGCGATCACGAAACCAACAGCTCCCGAATGCCATTTGCCACAATGTGGACACTCCGCCTCTCTCGGCGATCATTTCCACCACCGGCGATCGAGGTGACTCGTGTGGTCACAGGGGTCGATCGCGTCCTCGTCTAGAAAAGCCCAAACGCCTCTAGACCGGCTCACATCATCTCAAATCTCTTCGATGCTTGTTGAAGAGACTTTCCGAGGACCTCTTTCGAATTCTCCGGTTCCCACATCATCTTTTTGTTTCTCCTTTCTAAGCTCTTCGACTTTACAAGCTCGCTCAACAAGTGCTACGAACTCTCGTATCTCGAGGATGCCAACAAACATCCTTATATCATCATTCAGCCCATCCTCGAAGCGTTTACACATAATAGCTTCGGACGAAATGCATTCTCGCACGTCTGGCTAAGCCTCACAAATTTTCGGTCGTAGTCAGAATCGACATCGAACCTTGCTTAAGATCAAGGAATTCCTCCGCTTTTGGTCGATGAATCTCGATCGATATACTTTTTTGAACTCGGTTTGAAAGAATTCCCAAGTCACTTGCTCTCTAGGCACCACAAGTCGAGTACTCCACCAATAGTAGGCGGACTCGCGTAGCAAGGAGATGGTACACTTTAAGCACTCATCGGGTGTACAGGATAGCTCATCAAGCACCGGATAGTGTTATCTAACCAAAATTCAGCTCGCTTCGGCATCATCATCATCCGTAGCCTTAAATTCAGTGGCCCCATGTTTTGAATCCTATCGACTAGGGCTTACTTGACCTTATTTGGTCATCAACGGAGGTATTGTAGGTGCGGGGTTGCATTTGTCGGGAATGGAGGTTGTGGAACAGTAGTGTTGGTTCGAATGTATTGATTAAACCATTCGTTCATCACACTATAAAAGGCTTGCCTAGCCTCGTCATTAGGATTGCTGGCCATAGGTTGAGAGTCCGCGGCGTTGTCCCTTGCGGGAGCAGCGCCACACTCTCCACATCATCGCCTATCGCTTCGGTTGGGATCGGATCCATTGCTATAAACAAACACAAAGTCAAATTGTCGAAATCACCACACTATCGATTCATCATTTAATGGCATGTATAGCTAGACCCCAAACACATCACGGTAGTCCTAGAATCGACTAAACCGTGGCTCGATACCAATAAAATTGTAACACCCGAACCCGAGACCATCGCCGTTGTCGGACACGAGGGGTTAACAAGCCAAGTTCACTTGTTTTGCCCATCCATTTGACATTTCCAGTCAGGCTGGAAAACTGCGCCACTGTCGCCTTTAAAATCATATCTCGAGTTTCAAAACTCGGAAACTGGTTTTGTAAATTTTCCTGAATTTAGACTCATATATCCATCCATGGATTTATTTCTAGAATTTTGGTCGGGCCAATTGGTACAGTTTATTAGTTAAAGTCACCCATGATACAGGGATCGACTGCTCTGACCTTCGCACGGTATAACTTGAATATCTCTCTGTACAGGGCTTTAATGCTGGTGCCGTTTGTTTCTAATGAAACTAGACTCAAAATGGAATCTGTAAATATAAGGTATGTCTCCTAATTCTTTTGGATAATTTATAGTAAATTTTAAAATTGCGACAGGGAACCCAGAAACTGTTTCGCCCTGTCTAACAATAGCTTTAATATCTCTTAACATGTAACTCCTATGACCATTTCGTTTCTTCCATATGAAAATAGACTCATCAAGGTTCATTTACATAGCTTATTCACTATTTCCATTCCTACAATTTTGGTGATTTTTCACATTCATATCACTGCAATTGGCAAAGATCTGCTTTTTAAGGTAGGTCTTACCTATTTGGTAGTCTCCATGAACCAACTAGTCTTGCCATACATAGGTTCATATATGATCATTTTAACCATGCCAATGGCTGATCATATGACCAACATTCCCATTTCCAAGCCATAGCCACATCATGACACCAAATATATACATACAACCCACAATTAGTCTAAGTCGATACTTCACTTTTACGAGCCATTTTCGCATGGCCGTACATATATACATCACAACATATTCAACCAACAAGGGTAGTCCTATACATGCCATTTCAAAGTTCAACCAAAATTTATACCAAAATAGAGGCGTGGATAGTGTGGATGACTTCGACTTTATTGATCCCGAATCCGATTGCTATCGAGAAATAAATCTATAAAACAGAGAGCCAAAGTAACGGGTAAGCATTTTTTATGCTTAGTAAGTCTCAAGGAATATAATCAACTCTAATTACAGCAATACATTCACATAGCCAAATGCATCATTTCATTAATACACATTCTTACTTCACACTTCATCATTATATACTTTCACAAAGTATCAATCAATTCAATAACTGAAATTATTAGTCGATTGAGCAAATGTTGCTCAAACATGTCGACTTTCCAATGCACATATAACGTACCTTATCCTTTGGGCTTTTCGAGTGTACTAATTGAATTCATTACAGCAACCAACACTCACCTCCAGCCCAAGATTCTTCTTGAATATAACCGGATATAATCACGTGCACAAATGCTTTCGGTCTTAGCCCGGATAGAATAACTCGCACGAATGCCTTGGTCTTAGCCCGGATATAGCCACTAGCACAATTGCCTTGGTCTTAGCCGGATATAATTTCCAGCATAATTGTCTTCGGGCTTAGCCCGGATATCATTCAATTTCTCATGTACACATACATCAATAATCATTGGACATACATATTTCATTTTCGTTACTAAGGCTCAAACGCACATATATTCACAAGCATATTCGCCTTTGGGACTTAGCCCGTATCATTCAATTTCTCATACACACATAAATCAATAATCATACACATCCATACTTCATCTCACATAATTCAAGTAAGGTCACTTCTTGAGGACTTACCTCGGATGTTGTCGAACGGCTTTTTCGGCTATTTGATCACCTTTTCCTTCCCCTTGTCCAATTGTGGCCCTCTTAGCTCTTGAGCTAATTCAAACAAATTCAATTTATTAAAACCTCATTGTGCTTGCTTATGGCGAATATGACAAGGAGTTTAAATGGTCATATGGCCACTCTTTAGCTTGAATACACAATGGTCATGCACATTTTATACTACATCAAGCAATTCAATACAATTTATTTGAGCATCAAGGAAAAGCTAAGGCCTTCAATAGGCTACCCAAGGCCAAATATTCATGTACATGTTGAGGCCAATTTTGCACTTAATACCTCACAAAAACAGCATGCATTTTACTAGTTAATGCTTTGCACATTGTGGCCCAAAACTTATAATATAGCATCAAGCACTTATATGTGTGCTAGGCCGAATTGTGCTTGCAATTTCACAAGCATTCTTCCACATCTTCTTCTTTAAACCAATATATTCATCACTTACTTCATAGCCAAAACATCATGTGCAAACATATATATACAATATGAGCATGGCCGAATTTCAAGGTGTCCATAGCCATCCAAGAATACAAATTTTAACTAACATGCAAGAAGCATGAACCATGCTCATGAATGCATCATGGCGAATATGACAATCATGCTCCATTCAACTTCAATCATGGTTAAACACAAAAGAAAACTCAAAATCTTACTCAAGAGTAGACAATCCATCATTGCATGCATCATCATCAAGCTTCACACTTAGCATGCAATGGCTTTATCACCATAACAACTTTGGCCAAATACCATTTCCATGGCATAACAAGGATTTGAGCCATGGCTAACATGCACATCAAATTAGCAACCAAACCATGCATGAAACTCCCAACACAACCTCATACATACCTTAATCTTGATGCAAACTTAGCCAAATCTCCTTCTAGGTCTCTTCCAACCCAAGCATGAAGCAAATATCCTCCCCCTTTTCCCTTAGTATTTTCGGCCAAGAAGATGAGAAAGGATGAACAAATTTTTCTTTTTCTTTCTTTAGGACATTCGGCCAAAGTGTTTAGAATGGATGAACAATTTTTTTTTTTTAATGCTAGTCTTTATTTTATGACTTCCTACATACACCACTAGCAAAACATGTTGGAAACATGTTCCCTTGCCCATAACCTTGTCATGGCCGGCCACTCCTCCTTAGGAAGGGATTATTTGACATGCAACTCCACCTTTTGTTAACATGTACTAACAAGCCATTTAAAATTAGCCTATCATATTTCACCATGTTTCACTTTGATCCCTATTTAATACTTTCTCATACAAATGGGTAAAATTAGAGAATGAAATTTCCACATATGTATGCACACACATAGTAAGCATAGAATATAACAATTAATTATTTTTATGACTCGGTTTAGTGGTCCCGAAACCACATTCCGGCTAGGGTCTATTTTGGGCTGTCACATAACCCAGCCAAAATTTATTAAGTATCAAACAAAATGATCATACCACGACAACTTTTCCAGATAAACATCAAATGATAAGCTACCAATTCAAACCACCAAAAATACCAAATACATGTTTACATATCAAATGGCACAATTTATCACCAAGATACCTATTAGCATAAACATACTGAAACCCTATTTACATGCCACTTATAATGGGACCAAAACAAACAAATAGCTACCGAAAGTGTTGTCGGATGGTGTAATCTTCAATGATGTTCCAATTAGTAGCAAGAGTCCCACAATCTACAAAGAAGACAACCAAATAGAGTAAGCTTACTTAAAGCTTAGTAAGTTCATAAAACAAAACCTCACATACCTTTTAATTTAAGTTTACAATTCATACATAACATAGAATTAACATTCATTTGCCTTGTTTCATAATTCCTACCAAATCAATTGGTAGGCCTTAATAAAACATATCATTAAATCATAACATACCAAGAATCACATTCCAATTTATAACCTACATGACATAACTCATCATGTCATCTTGTTTCATTTCCATTTCAATAACAAACTATTTTTCCTAGAAAACTATAGTAAATTGACTTCGGATACGCGAGGGGTAATGCTCATACAAGTTGATAAAGGAACATTAATCGATATACGATGCTGCTTACACAAGCTTTAGAGAATCTGCAACACATGCAAGATCTCAAGCCATTGGTATGGTATCTATCATCGGTACATGGTACCTGAAACTGTAATCACTGGCATAGAGTACCTGGAACTATAACATCGATACAAATTACCTGAAACTATATTCACCGACAACTAGTTCCTGAAATGCCCTAATGAAATGTCGTTTGTATCCTAGATATTCACTAAGTTCACTCGGGCTTATCCTGTTTTTCTAAAATCAACACCTGTTCAAACTTTACATTTCCATCTATTATTGACCCATTTCATAACTATTCAATAGGTCATATAATCATTCATATTCATATAACCAAACATATAATTAATTAATACATTAACAAACATAATAAATGTAACACGAACTTACCAAAACATAATAGCTATGAACACTTCAACGACAACTATTCGATGACTTTTCCTTTCTTTTAATTATCAACTGACTAATCCATTTCTTGATCTAAATATAATAATTTTATTCAGTTAACCAATTCAAATATCATAAAACACTTAAATTCACATATTTGACCCTTAATTGTGATTTTACACTTTGACCCTAAACTTTTACCTTTTATTCGATTTAACCTCTAAAACTGAAACTTTCAATACAATCATAATTTAACCCAAACAAGGCCAACCGAATCTTCTGATATTCCCATACAGCCCATATTCATCATACTTTTACAAGAATCTCATGTTACTTTGTTATTTTAACAACTTAGTCCTTAAACTTTAAAATTAACTAAAATTACTTTACAAAATAGTCCTATTTAACTATCAAGCTTATAAATCTATCATCAAACTTAAAAACATCATAAATTCATCAATGGCATAACTTAAAATAGTTAATAGTTTCACGAATTAATCCCTAGGTTATCTAGATTAACCCTACAATGAACTCAAAAGCATAAAAATCACTAAAAATTAATGAAAAACACATGCCATTCACTTGAAATAGCTCATCGAACCTAAATGAGCTAAAAGATGGTGTTTTTCTTTTTAAGAATCGATGGTGGTGGTGAAATGAAGATGATACTATGCTTTGTCATCTTTTGTTTTAAATTTATTTATTAATTTACCATTTTAACCTTTGTTAATTAACCAAATTTCATATAAAACTATCACCTAACCATCCACCATAAAGTAAATTAGTAGATTTACCACATAAAGCCCTTAATTCATGATTTATAACTATTTAATATAATTAGACTTCTAGCTATTAACTTTTGCAAATTTTACGATTTAATACTTTTACTTAATTAACTATATAAACGTTAAAATTTTCTAACCAAATTTTAATATGACACTTTAATAACTCTATGGATATTAAAAATAATAATAAAGTACTAGCTCATTGTTCAAAATCATGGTATCAAAATCACTATTTTTGACACAATTGAAAACAAGTTGTTACATAATCCATACAAGTCACGCACACATAATCCATCATCCACTCAAGATTGAGGTATGTCAAACTTTAAACATCACAAGTGAATAAATCCATAAATGGATTTAAGGCATATTATTATTTGGTCCATTCAGATGTACTATCAATCTAGTCAATCACATCTATGTCTCTATCTTCTGGGAGTCATCCGCTCCGGTGCCCAAGATAAGGCATGTCCCCAACTAGACTTGATAAACAACATATTAGTCTTTCAATCAGTTTGATCATTTTTAGTTAGACTAAGGATATGTTTAGGTTTGCCTACTAATAAAAGCTATTTTATTGTATTAAAAATCGACCACGTAATACTGCTTAGTAATAGTTTAAACATTCGACAACTAGTGAACCAATATTTGCTTCTATTTTGCTTTGCATGCAAAAACCACATGACGACAATATACAAAAAATATTAATGTAATTAATGAATTATTTATTAACCAATTAATTTAAAAAAATTACAAGTTTACAAACGAATATGCTATACTTAGGGCACCAGATCTAAAAGAACCATCATGTGCACCACCTGTGTTGCCATGAATGGGCAGACTCTAGCTACCTCTAATTAATTTTTTATAAATTTCACATCAACTTGTTTAATAGATGCACTGATAAACCGTAATTTATACATATTTTTATCCCATGCTTAGCCCATTTATGAATGGTTTCTCCTTAGATTTGGTAAATTCGATGCTCCTAATTCTTTAATTTCATGTTTTATACTTAGGTGAGCATAGGAGAGTAAAAAGAGCGAGAAACGTTCTGAAAATGAATAAAATGGACCTACGTGGGAAATCAACATAGCCTGGACTTCCTCACACGGGCGTGTCACGCCGTCGTGTCCATTTGGTAGGATTGAAGCACGACTTACACGGGTAGACTACATGCCCGTGCATATTCAACAGCCTTGACCACGGGCTGGAGTAATCGCACACGGGCGTGTCCCTACCGAGCCCAAGTATAGTCCTATTTGAAAAAGGCCAATTTTTAGGGCTCTTAGGCATTCAAAAGCCTATTTAAACACCTGAGAAGGCACTTAAGAGGGGGACGCAGAGTAAGAACAAGGAATTACTCAAGGAAAGCTGATTGATCCATCTCAGAAGCCGGATTCATTATTAAGACTTAAGATATCCCTTCAAGTTCCTTTAGGAGTTTTGGGTTTTCTTATGTTTTGTTATCTTTATGCTTTTAAGATGTTTTCTTTCATAAGTATGAACTAAACACCCTAAATACCTAAGGGGAATGAAACCTAAGACGAATCTTGTTATTATTATCTGAATTGAATAATAAATATTTGACTTGTTCTTAATTCTTGTTTTAATATTCCAGGATATTGATTCAAGCTAAGCTCTTATTCAGAAGAGGAATAGACCCTGACTAAGAGTAAAATTGTCATAATTAAGCAGAGTTGATTGCGCGCCTAGAGATAGGGTGACAAGATTTTGCCGGATTAGGGTAAAACCTAGTAAGGGAATCCATAGATCGAGTTAATGCAATTCTAGGGTGTTAATTAGAAAGAGATTTTAATTATTCAACCAAGGGTTAGACATTATTAGTCTTGAGAGAGATAATAATATAACTTAGGGATTTCTACGGATCAAGTCAAATGAATAAATCGTCTGATTCAGAGTCAAATAACAAGTGAAGTCTAGGTGGATTTTTCCTTAGGTATTGTCTTAATCAATCGAATTTTCCCGAAAGTACTTTTCCCAAATTTTCTTTCTGTGCATTCTTAGTTTAGTAATTAGTTTAGATAACCAAACCTCTTAAATTTTAGGCTAGATAATAAAAAGAAAGTAAATACTAGTACTCGTGGTTCATTTGGGTTCGACAATCTGGTCTTGCTGAACTATACTACTGTTCGATAGGTACACTTGCCTTAATTGTGATAATAAGTTAGTCTCAAGAACGATTTTAAATCTTTAAAACATGTCACGAATATCACGTAACAAGTTTTTGACACCGTTGCCGAGGAACTAGGATATTAGAAATACTCGATTTTTATTACTTTAGCCATTTTATTTTGCAATTCAAATTTTTATTTTTATTTTTAATTTTATTTTCTAATTATTCATTTATTCTCTTTTGACAGGTTTTTCTAGTTTATGACCAGAAGAAACCCGTCAGGACCATTACTGTTTGATAGTGAGATCGATCGAACAGTTCACAGAAATCAAAGAGAAATAAGGCGAAGCTTACGATACACAGAGGAAGAGCAAGAGGATGATACTTCTACCACAACCGAAGATATGGCTGAAAACCAAGAAAATCCGCTACCTCCTGCGATTGCTGTTAATTAGAATCCTGCTCCGCGCACTATGTATGATTATGCTAAACCTTCTTTAACAGGAATTGAATCAAGCACAGTTAGGCCTGCTGTTGCTACAAATAATTTTGAACTAAAACCTAACACCATTCAAATGATTCAACAATTTGTTCAGTTTGATGGTTTGCAGGATGAGGATCGCAACGCTCACTTGGCGAATTTCTTAGAATTTTGTAACACTTTTAAAATTAATGGTGTTTCTGATGACGCCATTCGCCTTCAGTTGTTTCCCTTTTTGTTGAGGAATAAGGCTAAACAGTGGTTGAACTTTTTGCCACGAGGATCAATCACTACTTGGGAACAAATGACCGAAAAGTTTTTATTAAAATATTTTTCGCTGGCTAAAACAACCAAATTACGTAATGATATCTCCTCTTTTGTATAGATGGATTTAGAAACACTCTACGATGCATGGGAGAGATACAAGGACCTTTTGCGAAGATGCCTTCACCATGGGTTACCACTCTGGCTACAAGTCCAAATGTTTCACAATGGCCTGAACATTTCGACTCGATAGATGATCGACGCAGCCGCTGGCGGAACTATCAATAATAAGACACCTGAAGATGCTTATGAATTTATAGAAGAGTTGTCACTGAATAACTATCAGTGGCAAGTCATGAGGATAAAGCCAACGAAAGCAGCCGGCGTTTTAATGTCGATTCAGTCACCATGCTCTCCAATCAGGTAGAATTATTAAATAAAAAAATTGATGGTTTACTTGGTTCCTCACAGGTACACTCAGTAATGCAATGTGAAGCAAATGGAGGTGGATTGAGCTATTCAGAATACCCACCTTATGGCCACAACATGGAGAACAAGCAGTTAAATTACATGGGTAACAATCCTCGATCTCAAAACAATCCTTATAGCAATACTTACAATGCAAGTTGGAGGAACCACCCAAATTTTTCATGGGGAGGCCAAGGAAATCAGAGACCACCACCCCCTCCAAGCTTTCAGCAACCACCGTGCCAGCAGGAGAAAAAGCCGAACCTTGAGGAGATGCTAACCAAATTTATCTCGATATCAGAAACTCATTTTTAGAATATCGAGACGGCACTCAAAAATCAACAAGCATCAATCCAGGGGCTTGAAACTCAGATTGGACAGCTCGCCAAGTTGATTTCCAAATGACCACAAGGTAACCTACCAAGCAACACTGAATCTAACCCAAGGGAGCAACTCAACCCGATTACCATTCAAGATGAGGAAGGGTTAGTTGCAGAACCAAGGCCAGAAACGGTGGTAAGCAAAGGAAAGGATGAGGTAGGCCACAATGACCCAAAGCTGATAAGTACAGAATATAAACCTCGTGTGTCATACCCCAATGCGACAAGGAAAGACTAATCAGACGAACAATTTGACAAATTCCTTAAACTTTTAAAGAAACTAAATATTAACTTACCATTTATTGAAACCCTTTCGCAGATGCCAAACGTAGTCAAGTTTTTAAAGGAGCTTTTAACAAATAAATGAAAGTTGGATGAGGCGTCGCATGTGGAGTTGAATGTGTTTGCTCAGCCATATTACAGAATAAGCTACCCAACAAATTGAAGGATCCAGGGAGTTTTACGATTCCTTGTTTAATTGGTAGTTTAGATGTTCATAATGCATTGGTTGACTTAGAGGCAAGAATTAATATTATGCCTTATAAAATGTTTAAACAGCTAGGTCTTGGGAAACCCAAACAAACTAGGATGAGCATTCAATTGGCTGATAAAACCATTAGATTTCCTAGGGGTATCATTGAAGATGTTCTTGTTAAGATCGATAAATTTATATACCCAGTAGAATTTGTTGTTCTAGACATGGAAGATGATAGTAACGCACCTTTAATTTTAGGACGACGCTTTTTAGCGACTGTTATAACCATTATTTATGTTGGTACAGGTTAACTCACACTTCGTGTGGGAGACGAAACAATCACCCTTCAAGATCGTAATTCGAGTAACACATCAAAAATTGAAGCTGGTTGTATAAATCATTCTACTAGTACTGATCATGTGGTGAAACCCTTTATGCAGGAAATAGTTTCGAAGAACACATATGAGCCGTGTTCAAACAACAACAAAGGACTATCTATGAAAAATGAAGGCTACAAATTGAGGAGATAGATGAATGGTAGACACAGAAACCGATAACACCCGATAAACCAAAACCGAGCCCGGACAAGCTCAATACCTCACCAAATCAACTTAAGGTTGGAGACAAAGTACTACTAGATGCAGCAGATCCTCGCACTGCCACTTCTGAACCTAATGAAGAAATTCCTCTTACGGTACTCAATATTTTCCCATATGGTACAGTCGAGGTAATACATCCTAAATTCAGCACATTTAAGGTAAACAATACTCATCTTAAACCTTATGTTTATAAAGTTGATCCCAGGGATGAGGAGTGTAAACTCTTCAAGCCACCATGATCACACACCAAAAACGTAAGTCGAGCTTAGACTATAAATAAGCACTTCTCAGGAGGTAACCTGAGCACTAACAGTATTAATTTCTTTAAATTTTAGCTTTTAACATCTAACATACTAACTAAATTATGGAACGCAGGCTTTCTAAAGACCACACGGCCAGGCACACGGGCGTGCATTAGGCTATTTAAAAATAGGGCAAATTTTTTTCCCCAACACGGGAAGCGATAAGTCTCCACGGTCGTGCGACATGGCCGTGGGAGAACTTGCGAAAACAACATGGGCGTGTGACACGCACGTGCCTTGAAACCGTGGGTGAACCTATCAAGTTAGAACAGGCGTGCAACATACCTGTGCCCATCACTCGTGGGCGAACCTGTCAAATTAACACGGGCATGGACCTATGTATACGGGAGTGGGAGAAGCGAACGAAGCAAGACACGACCGTGCGACATGGCCGTGTGCACCCACATGCCCAAAGAACATGGGAATAGGTCGAATATCAGACGCGCCCAAATTTAAAATTCGCAAAACACACGGGCATGTCCCATGGCCGTGTACCCCAAAATCTATATAAACCCCTCACTATTCATCATCTCCCTCCCCAAAAATCCCTAACCCTAGTCGCTGCAACTTTACACGCCATACCCCCCATGCCCGTGCGCTGCCTACAACACCGATTCCGACGCCCCAAGCTCCTCTCGTTTGCATATACTATGTCATCCTCACGAGGAAAGAAAATCGCTGTCCCCGCTTCAAAGAAGAGAAAAGGAGCAGCGTCATCCTCAGGTCCTACCACGGAGATTAGGCACCCGTTCCTCCAAGTTCCCTTGGGACCCCAAGATGAATTATATCAGTTATTACAGGCCAAACCCCTGGGTGTGGGTGGCTTCATTGACTAGGCCGCACTAGAATAGATTCATTTGGCTAACGCGGTCCGAGCCCTCCTGACGACTGACCCGTGGGGGCTCTTCTTTAAGATCGTCAAGCTAACGTATCTCGAGTTCACATTGGAGCTCTGTTCGATGTTCCATCTTTAGACCTAATGACCAATTTCGATGATCCTGGAATAGTCCAGTTCCACCTTAGTGGTCTAGTAGCCAGCTGAGCATACTCGAGTTCGAGATTGCACTAGGGCTATAAATGGAGGAATTCATTGACGATAATGAATTCGACACTCTCCATCA
The DNA here is from genome assembly GCF_025698485.1 of Gossypium arboreum. NCBI lineage: Eukaryota > Viridiplantae > Streptophyta > Magnoliopsida > Malvales > Malvaceae > Gossypium > Gossypium arboreum. Next base: position 43,928,094 of record NC_069074.1, on the reverse strand, counting down.
CCACATCTACTACTCCCCCATAAAATGCTGGAGGGGCCTTGTCCCTGCCTCGGTCACCTACGATCCTAGCCGCTCCAATGCATCGGCTCTCCCTCCATGCTTGAGGTACCGACACGCCATCTTGGCTCACACTCTAACAGAGAGACGAGAGAGCACCGACATCTTCACCACCCATGATGCTTATTTCATATAGAGCATGGTGAATGGGCATGTCCTCGACCTTGCTTACTTCATCGCCCTCGCCATCCGCCATCAAACGGAGCGACATAGGAGAGAGGTCATCTCTATCGGGCCCTATGTGACTCAACTGGCTCGGCACTTCGGGCTCCTCAACACAGCAGCACAATCATCCTCCCTTACTCTCATCGGCCAGATGTCCTCACAAGGCATCTCGAGCATGCTAAGTATGAGGATGATCGAGAAACAACGTGGCACCTACCCTCCTCAGTACTGCCTCATCCAGTCCATCGAGGAGGAGGACCTAGAGGACATTACTGATGATGTCCCTCCACGTCATGAGGACCTACTGTCTCATCCACCCCCCATCCATCGACCAGTTTATGCGGCGGCTTCATATTTTGACATCTCTGAGCACCTTACATGATTTGAACAGCAATGTTTTCAGCGCTTTGATCACATTGATGTGACTCTACATCAGATTTGTCAGCACTTCCATATCTCATCGCCACCACCCCCTCGCGAACCATCCGACGATGGCGATGTTTAAAAACTTTTTATTTTTTATTTTTATTTTCACTTTTATCTTTATTTATCTTAATTAAATGCTTTTTATTTCATTTTCTTTTAATATTATTTTAATTTTAGTATTTATAATTTTTATTGAATAATTTATAGTTTTGGCTATTTCATTATGAGTAATTATGCTTCATTATATTTCTTAAAAAGTTCCTGATTCTATCACAGTTATAAAGAGCCCCAAAGCTCATCATCGCATAGGAACCAAAAACTCCACTGGGAAAGGTTCTCCACGACTACCATGTCTTGCTCGACCATGACCATAGCAACCACCAGATATAATATTCTTTTGGCACAGGACTTATGGACTAATGAACCTCTACCACATTCTCCATAACTCTAATTCAAGGAGTCCATTCATCATTCAGGAAGTTTCACTTCTCTCTCTATCTTATGATTATATATCTATCTTTTTCAATATATCTATCTTTGTACATTGAGGGCAATGTACATCTTAAGTGTGGAGGGTCTTTTATATCATCATTAGAAATCCCTAAATTTTTTCTTATTCTCACGTGAATTACTCATATCACTATTAGAATGAATTTTAATTAATTTATGATTTTTATTGATATGTCTTGAATTAAAACATAGGCAATTATGCATTGATTGTTTAAACCTCTTAAATTTTAGGCTAGATAATAAAAAGGAAGTAAATACTAGTACTCGTAGTTCCTTTGGGTTCGACAATCCGGTCTTGCTGAACTATACTACTATTCGATAGGTACAGTTGCCTTAATCGTGATAATAAGTTAGTCTCAAGAACGATTCATTCATAAATCTTTAAAACCTGTCACGAATATCGTGTAACATGCACTATTGCCTTGTTGGTTTTGAGCTAGTAAACAACTTCAAGGTTTCTTACAATACCTTAAAACTAAGAAGATACATTGATTAATGTGTCATTACAAATGATGCACAAGTGATTTTAGTGTATTGTTTGTGGAAAAACGCACACTGCCCTTTACTGTAACACCCATTACCCGTTTTCATCGTTGGTAACGAGTTACAGTGTGCTGCAGTACAAAATAGAATTATAGCAAACAATTCACAGTCAAACATGGAAAATTTTCATCATATAAATTATTCAATATAATATAGAGCCATATTTGAAGCTCAATAGACCTTACATGAGCTTTAAAATAAACTCGTGAACAAATAGAGATCAAATTGCAATATTTTTAAAAGTTAAAGACAATCATGCAGAACAGGAGTCACACGGCCATGTGGCCCCACTCGTGTAACTCTTTTTGTTTGTGTAGACCAAAAGGTTACCATTTTACAAAACACACATGGCTGTACCTATGACTCGTGTCCCTCAGACGGCTATGTGGTCACCCGTGTGGTACCAATTTGACCACTTTCGTCCATTTTTAAAACCCTTCAAACTTGAACATTTTGGTGCATATTTACACACAATTTTACCTGCATTAATACAAGCCAAAACATGTACAAGTCATTCACCTAAACCGTTACCTTAAACAACTAGCCAATATGACTCAATGGCACCATTTCACAACAAAACTTTTGAATCATTACAAACATTTCAAGTATGGGTTTCAATCCAAAACTAACATCTAAAATCAACCATGATACAATCAAATACTACCCTTTAATACCATTTTCCTATACCAGAACTTATACGACCATTTCACATTTAAAGCAAAACAAACTTATCAATCCAAACATTTTATGTCAACCTACAAAACATTAAAAGTTAGCCATTTACTAATCCCAAACATGGCTTACAACAATCCCAATTCAATTATGCCTTTCATAAAATTTTAGCACATACAAACCATAATCAAACTTAGCCATTATACATCCATTGTCTCGAGTAAGTCACATTTCAAAGTTGGTTAGTCACTTTCCACATACATATCCTATAATAATAACAAAACGTCCAACATCATTAGACCAAGATCATGAACATCCAAGATAACTTAAAAAAAATACAACCCTATATGCATTCCACATAATTGAGTCCAAAACAAATAAAAACTATCGAATCAGAGGCTGGATAGTGTGAGCTCCGAGTTGATCCTACAACAGCCTATTTTTTAGTGGTACCGAAAATGACAATTTCAGCACCCCGTATTTTGATGTTCAAGTCGATAGTATTATTTTATAATATTTACGAGTCTATTATAGAGTTATATTAAGTTTTGATCCAATAATTTTAGTGATTGAATAATTAATTAAGGTACAATGACTAACTCAATAAAAACCGTAAAAGTTAGTCACTATTAATTTTATTATCTAAATTGTTTAAGTAGTAAATTTTAGGGTGTAATATGAAAAATATGCCATATTATATAATATGAATGGTTTGTGTTTATTTTATTATAATTATATGTTAATTTAATGCTTAAATAATAATGAAAGTTAAAACATGTTACAAGTGGTCATCTTCTTCCCATTTTTGTTTTTCTTCACCGAAAACTCAACCTAAAAAGAAGAAGTCGTTGTTTTCAATTGAAGCTTTCGGTCTCCTTGCATGTAAGTCCTTTTAAGTCTATTTTTTTTTATCAATTTTATATTTTTGAGATCGTTATAACTTAATCTAGCTAACCCAATGATCAATTTGTAAATCTTTCAAAGATTTTGAAAGTTTCCATTTTTTGAAGCTTTTAGAATATTTAATGGTGGAATTGTAAACTTAGAAATAGTAAATATGGTGGAATTGTAAACTTAGAAATAGTAAAGTATTTTTTAAGTTTTGAGTTAAAGGACTAAATAGTAAATATGTTAAAGTTGATATGAAAATTTTGGTAAATTAGGGTCTTATAGTGTTATATTAGGATTAAATTAGTATTGGATTGAAAAATGGAGTTTAATTGTGGAAGTTATATTGGTTTCGATTTTAAGACTAAATTGAACAAAATGTAAAATTTCAAGGAAATGTTATAAACTAAAATTGAATTTAACTAGTATATAGATCAAGTGTTGAACCAAACAGAGGAAAATTGAGGAAAAGGGAAAATTGCATAATAGTCCCTATGATCAAATTCGTTAGTTGGTTGTATTAGGTAAGTTCATAGAGTATAGAAATGTATTTACATGTATTGATTTTGATTGAGTTTTGAATATATATATATATATATATATATATATATATATATATATAAATAGTTGTATACATTGTTGGGTAGAAACTTTGAAATGTTATAATTAATATTAAAGTGATAAATGATCAAATTCAAAGGCTTGTATACCTGAGAAGATTCATGTGGATTTTGAATGAATGTGACTTGATTATGACGTGTATAAAAATATGGAAGTGTCCATGTATATTAATTGTTACGAATCTTGTATAAATGCTAGTTTGAACATATTAAACGATTAGGATATGATTGGCATGCCAATAGGGTTAGAATATGCGCTTGTACGGATTTTCACTTTGGTGTATATACATTTTCACTTCGATGATCCTATTTGCACTTCGGTTCCCCTGATAGCACTACGGTGCTTTCTGGTGTAGTGTAGTTACTCGATTATTCAAATTACTTTTACTAAAGTTTATTGGACTAATTTAACTTATGAATATTTATTAAATGATTCATTGGTACATGTTGAATATATGTGAAAGTACTAAATTGAATAACTCGATAAGTGATGGATTATTAGTGAATTAGCATTATTAAAAACTCATATTTTCCTTGTGAACTATTATGTCAAGTTAATAATGTTATGATAATTGTTTAGTTATATTGGCTTAGTTGAGGTAAGCTTGTTTATAGTATAACTATGAACTTACTAAGCTTACATAAAGCTTACTTTATTCTATTTCCTGTTTTCTTGTAGTTAGCAATTTGCGAAACAAGTCTATTGGATCAAATCCAAAGTCACACTATCAAGTTGCAGTCTTGGTAGATCTTGAAATTGTTTTTATTTCAGTTATGTGGCATGCATATAGGTTGACTTATGATCCTGTGTTTTGAATTTTAAGCAATGAAGAGTTAAAGTTTGGCAATGGTTATTATGAAATGTTGGTTTGAAAGTTATATGGTATACTTGGTTGGCATGAATGGTATATGTATTTTTAGTTGATGGGTGCATAGCATTGAATCATGAAAGATTATGAGGATGAAGAATCGATCAAGAGGAAGAAGAATATAAAACTTTCTTTTTCTTTTCCCTACAGTCCCTTTTTGTTTCTTTTAATTTCATTATTGTCATTATTATTTTAACTTAAATTTACTAATTAATAAATATTTTACTATTCAATTAACTCACAATGTTCTAATTAACATATAAATCCTTGAATATTTATTCATTAATCCTTTTAACTAATAAAATCTATAGCGATTAACTTTTACAGACTTTTACTATTTATTCCTTGTACTCTAATTAACTATCTAATCAATAAAATTTCTAGACCAAAATTCAATTAACCTATATAAAACTTCTATAAATATTCAGGCTCATTTTATGGAAACGAGGTCTCGATACCTCATTTTACATTGACTTTAGGGTCGAACACTTGTACTTTAATTAACTGTCCAGTTAACAAATTTATCAGATCAAAATTCAATATAACTTATAATATACTTGTAAATATTATTAAATAATATTTACTGACTCACTCGTAGAATTGAGGTCCCGAAACCACTATTTTCGACACTACTAAAAAATGGGTTGTTACAACTACTTTAAAAATGCCTTGGTGAATGGGTCAGTATGAAAAGGTGTTGTCGACTTGTAGTCGCTAGTAATATTGATATTGAATTTCTATGGTGACATTAAGGTTCCAAGAGAGTACTATTATGTGCTTATTTTGTATAACTATAAGAGATTACAATTATATGCTTCTTTTGTATAAGTTCAATATTGTAACACCCCAAGCCCGGCCTAGACGTTATGGCCAAATCTGATGATGTCACATTGATGTGTTTTTCTAAAAGTACGATATTGTAAAAACCCATTCTCAATTTATCCTCTTTATGTGATCTTAAAAATGTTCATTTAATTTAAAACTCAAGTTGTTTAGAAAAATGTTAATCATATTAAAATTGTTATTACTTTTTAAGATATTGTTTGTTGCGGAAGCTTTTAAAATATGTTGCGTAAACTTGGTGTTTTGAAAAACATTTATCTTTTGAAAACCCACCTCCTATTGCTAGTAGATATAATCAAAATAAATAAAATACCAAATTAAAAATTAAAAATTTAAAGATGCCTTATTACATCAAAATACCCAAATTAAACTACTTATTAATTAAAGGTCAAATACGGAGGCATGTGCGGTTGTGTGGCCACCTCCGAGTCCCTCGCAACACCGATCCATCTAAGATTGGGGATTACATGCAAAGACAAATAGATGGGTGAGTTTATGAAAACTCAGTGCGTAATCCCATATAAGCAAACAGCTAGAAAACAAACACAGTCTGGGCCTAAGCCCTTTTTAGAAACAGTGACAATAACAGTTTGGGCTTTAGCCCAACTCAATACAGAAACAGACATGTGTTCGGGCCTTGGCCCATTGCAATAACAATAAACAGTGCAGTGACAGTAAATAAGTCCTACCCATCCAGCCTCTACACTCCATGTGGGGATATAATCAACCCACCCATCCCTACACTCCAGAATTAGCACCTTAGGTTGCGAATCTTTGAGCGATAATAATATGCAAATTGTGCCAAGAATTTAGGCTCGAAGCCTTTCAGTACACTTCCTCCGATCAGTATAAACCCATCCCCATGCAATCCATCATATAGTTATGTCATGTCATATCATACAATCATACATGTATCCATTACAGTTTAAATAACATGCTAAAATACGGTTATACATGCATATATATATATACCTCACATAGGGGCAAAATAGTCATCTTTCCATTTAAGAGAAAAATAATCATTTTATCAATTTTGGGGATCCAAGTATACTTACCGACCCAATAGTAAGTCCATAGTCGTCTAGGGTGACCCTTGCAACCTTAACAGTCAAATAATAAAAATAGACCCAAAGCCCATAATGCGGGCCCAAGTGGGCCACACGCCCGTATGGCCCACACAGCCCAAAAATGGCCTTGGCCGTGTGGATTACACAACCTGGCCCAATGTTCTCCACATATCCGTGTGGTTTACCTGTGTGGAGCCCACATGTCCGTGGGGTCCACATGGCCTATTTTGGCCCACCATGGCTCAAAATGGCGTCAAGCCATGAAATCGCTCATGGTGGCCCCTACGATCAAATGCACATGTCTATGCGTTCGGATTACCACACGAGCGAGTGCACACCCATGTAGCATCAATGGTCACTTATTTCGGCTTTTGCCAATTTACGATTATGGTAGTGTTGTTACACACCTGTTTGCGAAAACGCGTAGAAGCCCACGAGCACCAAACCTATATTCAATCAAGACACTCTGTCAGTCCTTTAATTAATACGGTTAAACATCCTCTTTTTAACACTTATCCCAAAATCATATTTGATACTTGCCTTGTTTGAACGAGTGTTGTTTAGCCCGCTTGAACCACTGTCGAGGTTGATTACAAACTCATTGACAGATATTTGCATTACAAGCAGATTTTATTAATCAGGATTGTTAATACACGTGACTTAAATCCACATATGGTAACTTACAGAAATGCAGAACCCAAATGTAGGGAAAAGTGCATTCGGCCTACACCCAAGAATGTAAGGCAAAATAATTGGCTTGAACACGCTAACTAAGAATAGAGTTACCTTCGATTGAGTGACGAAAGAAAGGTTTCGAACGCTTTAGTAACACTTGTAAACCCCTTCACTCCTTGAGAAGTTCTAGAAACCGAAAGAATACCACACATAAGAGAAAGGAGATGAGAATCGGCAATAAGAGAAAAGAATATTCAGCTTTAAACTGTGTAAGAGAGAGGAGACTTGATAACAGTTAAGAGAGAACAAGAAGGAGTTGAGTGTACTCACCGATTTGTCAGAGAATAATTGCCAAACCGAAAACAAAATGGAGAGTGAGAGATGAGGTATTCGGCCAAAACAAGAATTGATTGGGGAAGGAAGAGAAAAAGAGGCAATTGGTAATAGGAGAACACTAGGGACAATAAGCTCGGACTAGACCAAAACTCGAATGTGTTGAGGGGAGAAGAGAAAGTGTTCCGCCAAAGAAAAGGTGTTGAAAATTGAAATAGATGAAACAGAAAAATAATCGAATGGAACCGCTACCACAATCGGCCTTCAAGTAGAAAAGAGCAGGGAAAACGGAAAATGAGAAGCATACTACTCAGGCCGAATTCTTGGGTGCCCAAAGTTCAATTTCGGCACAACACTACCTCTCCCCTCAAATCTCCACGATTTCCTCCCAAATCCCTCCTAAAATCCCTCTATTAGTATCTCCTCAATCACCAATTCAAACTCCACCCAACTCAGCAGAGTTTTAGTCAACCTCCACTACTCACACGACAAGAGCAGCAAAATAAAACACCCCACTGCCGTCACCAGGATTCGAACCTCAGCCCTCTGGCATAGGTAACACGCCACTTACCCCCTAGACCAGCAGGCTCTTTATATCATGCTTCACCCATTTTTATTTAAAAGCCTACTGACTAGAGATAGGGTTTATTTGCACATGCCCAGGCTTGAACCCAAGACTTCTCAAACTCTTCTAGAATACTTAACCACTGAAGCAAATACTCAATTGTGTCACTTTCTTGCACAACTAAACATTTATGTGTTGCCTCCTAACTGTTCCCATGCTCAAAACCTAATTCTTCTAGGCCCAAAATTTGGGGCCTTACAATTCACCCCTCCTTAAAGAAATTTCATCCCTGATATTTCCAACTATCAGATCAGTCGTATAACATAGACTACACCACTACGCTCCCGCTGTGCACTCTAGCTTCGAAACACTACCACATTTAACTTGAGTGTTTTCAGTACAGTCTGTAGATAGACTGGGACAGTGCGTCAATCAAATACTCGGCCACGTTAGGGGCGACATCAGTGACACCCCCAAAAGAGCACAACTCCGTTGGACTGGAGTCGTTCCGTAACCGACCCTCGGCCCCCAGATCTAGTATTGGTTCCAACAACCCTCTTCAAAATCTGCAACATAGCTTGGAATAGTGTGTCGTCCCCAACCGTACAATCAAGAGACCTAGTGCCTCTAGTGCTCATTTTTGAATTTTGTTTAATCTTGAATTAATAGTTTTATGCATCAGGTTACAGTTCCAGTGTTTATTAACAGATATTTTATGGAGACAATATCAAAAGTATAGAGTTTTATTTTCACACAACGCAGTGTCTATTGGTGTCTACCGGTCTCTACAGATTCAGTATACACAATTAAAGAGTTTACAGTATGGTATACTACCTACAGTAGTCTCAGCAGTCCTACCTATGGCAGTTTCAGTCAAAATCAAAATATAGTTTCAGAGAGAACTTACAAGACCAGTGCAGAGACTCAGTGTACCACACATTCAGTAAAACTTTTCAAAATAATTTCAATTCTTTTAAAACAATTTTTTTTGGAAATTTCAAGCTTCAGAAAAAATCCAAATCCACAGCCGAGTTTTGTAACCTGGCTCTGATACCACTAAATATAACGCCCCAAACCCGGCCTAGACGTTATGGTCGAATCTGACAATGTCACATTGATGTGTTTTTCGAAAAGTACGATATTGTAAAAACCCATTCTCAATTTAACCTCTTTGTGTGATTTTAAAGATGTTCATTTAATTTAAAACTCAAGTCGTTTAGCAAAATGTTAATCATATTAAAATTGTTATTGCTTTGTAAAATATTATTTATTGCGGAAGCTTCTAAAATATGTTGCATAAACCTGGTGTTTTGAAAAACATTTATCCTTTGAAATCTGCCTCCTACTGCTAGCAGATATAAATCAAAATAAATAAAATCCCAAATTAAAAATTAAAAATTAAAATAGGCCTTATTACATCAAAATACCCAAATTAAACTACTTATTAATTAAAAGTCAAATACGGAAGCATGTGCAGTTGTGTGGCCACCTCCGAGTCCCTTGCAGCACCGATCCATCTAAGATTGGGGATTACCTGCATAAACAAACAGCTGAGTTTACAAAACTCAGTGTGTAATCCCATATAAGTAAATAGCTAGAAAACAAGCACAGTCTAGGCCTAAGCCCTTTTTAGAAACAATGACAATATCAGTTTGGGCTTTAGCCCAACTCAATACAGAAACAGACATGTGTTCGGGCCTTGGCCCATTGCAGTAACAATAAACAATGCAATAACAGTAATCAGTGCAGTAACAGTATATAAGTCTTACCCATCCAGCCTCTACACTCCTTCTTCGTCCAACCCTACACTCCATGTGGGGATATAATCAACCAACCTATCCCTACACTTCAGAATTAGCACCGGTTGCGGCACTAAATAGTAATATGCAGCTGGGCTGCTAGTAATTTAGCCTCGAAGCCTTTCAGTACACTTCCTCCGATCAGTATAAACCCATCCCCATGCAATGCATCATACAGTCATGTCATGTCATGTCATGTCATGTCATATCATACAATCATACATGTATCCATTACAATTTAAATAACATGCTAAAATACGGTCATACATGCATATACATATATACCTCACATAGAGGCAAAATAGTCATCTTACCATTTAAGGGTAAAATAGTGATTTTATCAATTTTGGGGATCCAGGTATACTTACCAACCCAACAGTAGGTCCACAGTAGTCTAGGGCGATCCGTGCAACCTTAACAGCCAACAATGAAAATGGGCCCAAAGCCCATAATACGGGCCCAAGTGGGCCCACACACCCGTGTGGCCTACATAGCCCAAAAATGGCCTTGGTCGTGTGGATTACACAACCTGGCCCAACATCTAGTTTACCTGTGTAGGGCCTACATGCCCATGGGGTCCACACGACCCATTTTGGCCCACTATGGCCCAAAACAGCCTCAAACCATGAAATCACTCATGGTGGCCCCTACAATCAAACGCCCATGTCTATGCGTTCGGATTACCACACAAGTGAGTGCACGCCCATGTAGCATCAACAGTCACTTATTTCAGCTTTTGTCGATTTACGATTATGGCAATGTTGTTACACACTTGTTTGAGAAAACGCGCAAAAGCCCACAAGAACCAAACCTATATTCAATCAAGACACTTTGTTAGTCCTTTAATCAATAAGGTTAAACACCCTCTTGTTAACACTTATTACAAAATCATATTTGATACTTGCCTTGTTTGAACGAGTGTTGTTTAGCCAGCTTGAACCACTGTCCAGGTTGATTACAAACTCCTTGATAGATATCTGCATTACAAGAAGATTTTATTAATCAGAATTGTTAATACACGTGGCTTAAATCTACATATGGTAACTTACAGAAACACAGAACCCAAATGTAGGGAAAAGAGCATTCGGCCTACACCTAAGAATGAAAGGAAAAATACTCAGGTTGAACACGCTGACTAAGAATAGGGTTACCTTCGATCGAGTGACGAAAGAAAGGTTTCGAACGCTTCACTGACACTTGTAAACCCCTTCACTCCTCGAGAAGTTCTAGAATTCGAAAGAACACCACACAAGAGAAGGGAGATGAGAATCGGCTATAAAGGAAAAGAATATCCAGCTTTAAACAGTGTAAGAAAGGTGAGACTTGATAACAGTTAAGTGTGAAAAAGAAAGAGTCGAGTGTATTCACCGATTTGTCATAGAATAATTGCCAAAACAAAAACAAAATAAAGAGAGAGAGAGAGAGATGAGGTATTTAGACAAAAGAAGAATTGATTGGGGAAGGAAGAGAAAGAGAGGCAATTGATAAAAGGAGAAAACTAGGGATAATAAGCTCAGACTAGACCAAGACTCGAATGTGTTGAGGGGAGAAGAGAAAGTGTTCTGCCTAAAGAAAAAGTGTTGAAAGCCGAAATAGGTGAAATAGAAAAATACCCGAATGGAACCCCTACCATAATCAACCTTCACGTAGAAAAGAGCAGGGGAAACTGAAAATGAGAGGCATACTACTCAGGCCGAATTCTTGAGTGCCCAAAGTTCAATTTCGACACAACACTACCTCTCCCCTCAACTCCCCATGATTTTCTCCCCAAATCCCTCCTAAAATCCCTCCATAAATATCTCCTCAATCACTAATTCAAACTCCACTTAACTCAACAGAGTTTCAGTCAACCTCAACTACTTACATGGCAAGAGTAGCTGTGACAGCCCTAAAGTGACCCTAGTCGAAAAGCGGTTTCGGGACCGCTAAACCGAGTCACCAAATTATTTGAATATGATATTTATTGTCTAAAATATGTGATTATGAATGTGTGAAAGTTTTAAGCTTCAATTTAGTAAATTGCATGTGAATTTAGTCAATAGGACTTATGTGTGACACTTCTGAAATGTGATAGGTTAATCTATAAGGATCTATTAGTGCATGTAATCATAGGGGTGGACTTGCATGTCAATTTCCCCCATTTAATTACTAGTGGCCGACCATGACAAAGGGTGATGGGCAAAACATGTCATAGACATGTTATGTTGGTGCATCATGGGAGGAACAACAAAATAAAAAGTTAGTAATAAAGAAATGGAAAAAGGAAAATGATGAAAGAAAAAAAAAGGGGATCATCATTCATGTTCTTGCTAGCCGAATCTAAAGAGAAAAAAAAGGGAACAAGAGCATTCGGTGATGAAAACAAGTTGTGTCCTTTGATTCTTCTTGGCCGAATTGAAAGGAGGAAGAAAGGAGTGAAGCAATCGGCCATCTTAGGTCAATATTAAGGTAAGGTGTTCATATTAGTTCTTGAAATTTTAGTTGATCTTGAGTGAGATATCAAGTTATTTTTTTTGTAACCCATGATGAAATTTTGATTTTGGATTGAGTAAGGTTTTTGACTATGGTAGTTAATAATGGTGAGTTTTGTTGTTTCATGTTAAAGTTAGGTGAATGATGATGGATGAGTGTTTGAACCATAAAAGAATTCGCTACCTTGTTATGAACTAGGGCGAATGTGAGTTGGTTGTGGTTGAATATTGCATGCTTGGTAGAATGGTGGATGAAAGTGCGAATGTGGTCTTTGGTTTGGCATGAAGTGATAAATAAAGGTTTAAAAGATAGCTTAAGTTAATTGATACTCACTAATGAGTTCGAATGGAAGCTTTGTTAAGTGGGAAATGAGTGGCCGAGAGAGAATTATGGACTATTACCGAATGTATGTTGGATTGATAGAGTCTCCAAATTGATTTTATGTGTGTATGCATGACCGAATATAATCGCCACATGAGTAAAGAAATGGGTTATTTGACATGTGGTAAAAGTTAAGTGTTAAACGAAGTGGAAATGAAATCATATTGGAATATGTATACTCGACCACATGAATGAGTACATAGGTTGATGTGTATGTTCGGCCATAGGTAAACATGTTGATGGCTTTATCTTGACTTAGAAAATTCGGCTAAGGTGAATATTGGCTAATATGTTGAGTTGATTCATGATTTCATATGTATGTGACTTTAGTGTCTAATGTATATATATGAGCTAAGTATCTTGAGTTCCTCTTTTGATGCTCAAATGATTAAATCAATTTATTTGTTAAATTAAGCTCAAGAGTAAAGGGGAACTAAATCCGATAAAGGAAAGGAAAAAGTGGTCGAATAGCCATCGAAATCGTTCAACAACATCCGAGGTAAGTTTTCGAGCAATGAGACTTAGTTTATGATTTGATTAAGTCATAATGTATGTGCATAGAGATCGTGTTATAAAGCAAACTAAACCATGCTATTTGTATGTGGCTAGTGAGCCGAAATGGGAATGCTTAATACGTGACTTGTGTTTGAACTCTAATTATGAAAATGAAATTAGATGTGTCATGATTTATTGATATGTGCATGAATGTTCGGATGATAACCGAGCTAAGTCCCGAGAGCATTTGAGCTAGTGGCTAATTAGGGCTAAGTCCCAAGGCATTCATGCGAGCTACTATATCCGGCTAAGTCCCAAGGCGTTTGTCGAGCTATTATATCCGGGCTAAGTCCGAAGGCATTTGTGCGAGTTATTATACCGGCTAAGTCCGAAGGCATTTCGCAAGTTACTATAACCGGGCTAAGTCCCAAGGCATTTGAGCTAGTGGCTATATCTGGCTAAACTCCAAAGGTACTTGGTTTGAGAACGAGTGATCTTGCTGTAATAATTTAAATTGTTACGCTCGTAAAGCCCAACGATGAGGTACGTTTCGTATATGCATTAGGGTGGTGATTCCGTTTAAATAATATTCGCCAAGAAATTAATGAGCTTAGGCCTTGGCTAAGTTGATCTTTTGTGTATGAATATAAGGGTTGGTAATGTGAAGTAAGTATGATATTGAGAATTTGTGCATATGAGATTATCCGTTTAGCCATATGAATGCTATACTTTGGTTGTGTCTAATTCCATGGCTCAAACTTACTAAGCATTAAATGCTTACTCCGTTTCTTTGATTCTCTGTTTTATAGATTTTGGGTTCGTCAGCCATCGGACTCGAGATTGTTGAAGTCGAAGTCATCCACACTATCAAAGCCCCTTTTTGGTACACTTTTGGTTGAACTTTGAAATGGCATGTATAGGACTACCCGTTTTGTTGTTGGTCATGGACCCTTTGGTTTTGTGTAAATTTGGATAGCCATGCGAAAATGGCTTATATACACTTTGAGCTTAGTATTATAATCGTCTTGTATGATGTTCATTAAGAGGTATGGAAATGTTTGGGAACGATTAGCCGTAGGAATGGTTAATCATGATCATATTTTGTGCTATATATGCTAAAGGGCTAATTGAATCATGGAAACTATGTAATAGGTAAAGTCTACCTTAAAAATAGATGCTGATAGCAGCAGTGATGTGAATGTGAAAAATCACTAAAAATATTAGGAATGGAATTAAATAGTGAAAAAATTATTTAATCGAACCTTGATGAATCTATTTTCATAGAAAAGTAACGAAACGATCCTATGAACAGTATATTATGAGATATTTAAGTTTTCGCGAAACAGGGCCAGAACAGTTTCTGGATTCCCTGTTCCGACTTTTGAAATTCATTATAGATTAACCAGAGATAATTAAAAGTCATTCCATATATGTATAGATTTCTTTTCGAGTCTAGTTTCCATAGAAACAAACGGCATCAATATTGAAGCCCTGTACAGGGAGATATCTAGGTCGCAATGCAGGAAGGTCAGGGCAGTCGAACCCTGTAACAGGGGAGACTTTAACTAATAAACTGTACTAATTGGCTTGACCAAAAATTCTAGAAAAAAATTTTTGTGTGGATATATGAGTCTAGTTTCAGGGAAAAATTACGAAACTGATTTTCGAGTTTTTTTACTCAAGATATGATTTTTAAGGTGACAGTAACGCAGTTAGTCAGCTGTCTGGAAATTTTTAAAATGGACTGTGAAAATAAGTGAATTAAGTCTGTTAACCCCTCGTGTCCGACTCCGGAAACGGTCTCGGGTACGGGGTGTTACAGTAGCAAAATAAAACACCTCACTACCTTTACCAGGATTTGAACCTCAGCCCTCTGGCATAGGTAACACGCCACTTAACCCCTAGACCGGCAAGCTATTTATATCATGCTTCACCCATTTTATTTAAAAGTCTATTGACTAGAGACAGGGTTTATTCCTTAAAAAAAACAAAATTTTTGCACATGCCTAGGCTTGAACCCAAGACTTCTCAGACTCTTCTAAAATACTTAATCACTGAAGCAAATACTCAATTGTGTCAATTTCTTGCACAACTAAACATTTATGTGCTGCCTCCTGATTGTTCCCATACTCAAAACCTAATACTTCTAGGCCCAAAATTCAGGGCGTTTCAAATATATATTTAATACAAAGTTTATGCTTTTAGATTAATTAATTCAACTATGACTTGTACCAAAGCTTTAATTAGTATAAGATGATGTTGCTCTTGTTTATTCTCATTTCTATTTAGTATTGAACTCTATGTAGGTTGAATATTAAATTTAGATAAAGGCTCAAGTAATGAGGTTGAATATTGAAATCAATAAGATTCTCTTACTAGAGTTATCATACCCTAGTTCAGGTAGGTTCAAGGATAAGGCCTATAGTACTGAAAGAATATGTGTTTGGCAGGTTGTAATTCACCTATTTGCTTCTTGTGGCGTAGACTTTTCGGTGCATACTATACAGTGCGCACTATACACCAAGTAATTTAAGAAAAATTTTATTTTATATTATTTTCATTAGTCAAAAGGGAAAGGCGTCAGCTGAAAAAAAAAAGGTAAATTGCAGTATGATTTATCACTAAATGTATAATATGTTTGGTTTGTTTTGGTACTATTTGTGTTAGGTTGTGAAATGCTTAGTTAGGAGGAATCAATTGAATTATCTGTCTTAATATTTATTACATAGGGTTTTTAATTATTTTCTTTTAGAATCTATAAGTGATCTATCGTAATTCAGTGTAGTAGATTAAACTAGTTTTTCGCATTTGAAGAGCTTGAATACAAGCACTTTAGTTAGGTTTTAGTTAAGTTTTTGTTACTTTATTTAAATTTAATAAATTGTGTAATTTGAGTCTTTATTGACCTTAGGGGCCAAACGTGGCCTAACAGTGAGCTAATATGCTTTGTGTGTAGGAGACATTAGAAGGTGTGCTAACTCTATACTAGTCATTGTGTTGAAACACAGAGAGTTGGATTTCATAACATAGGGAGCAAAACATAAGAATTTCAAGACTACCTTCGGTGTCGCGACACACCCCTGAAGATACCCTGAGGATGAGCATACTACCTTTGATGTCACGACACAGGATCTGGTGTGTCACGACATCAACTTTGTATAGGAAATAATAACAAGCCTAGGGCATTTTGGTCCGTACAACCAAACATTAAGCACAAGAATGGCCGTTAACCTAGGGTTAAGGATGACATCCATTCTAATTCTATAAATAGGCTCATTTAACACATGTTATAGATAGCTTTTGATATTGTATAATTTTCTTCACAGTTTGAGTATTTAGTTTTCTCTTTTCTTAGGCTTTAGGATTATTTCTAGTTTTCATATTTCTTTCATTAGGAGATTCGATCTATGGAACTCAATCAAACTCTATGTGGATTTGACATTATCTTTAATATGATTCAGGCTTATCTTAAACCTTATTTCTTGATTCGTTATTCTTGTCTATTTTCTATATCAAGTTTATCATGTTTATGAGATCCATAAGCAACTAATCCTTTTATGGGGGATTAGTGAGCACAGGTTTAATTAATTAACTATTTTGTAGGGTTTTCTTAATAGATCAGGTGTTTGGGAGAGGAAGAACATAAATCCTAAGTTTGATGACCCTAGAAAGTCATTTAGGTGGGAATTAACCCAAAATTGGTATAGCATATCTATGATCACCTTAACCCCGAACCGAACTAGACTGTGAGGTCGAGAGATTAGTAGTTATTGCCGACTCGTTATTTGACTAGAAGGTCGAAAGATCTTGGTAGGGTAATTGCTTGTTGATTGAACAAGAAGCCAAAAGCAATAGTTGGTTATGATTACTGAAGCACGCTAAGCACCCATGATCAAATTGGATACTGTTTAGTTATTGATTACCCAATGCTTCGTTATTATGTTATTTTCTTTATTATTATAGAAGCCCCAAAAATCTCTATTTTATTTTGCGTAATATAATTTACTTAAAGTACTAATTAGATCTATTTGTGTTTAGATTAGGATTAATTTAGTGCTTGCCTCTTTTGGGTACGATACTTGAAGTACTCACCTGCTTAATTGTAACTATATTACAACCTAACCCATATACTTGCGAACACCATATTTTGAACATATTTTGTACAATATTTCTACTCTAAACGTTGGTACATCTGAAAGTGGCTAGTAAGCCAATAAAAGAGACAAACTCTGAATCCAAGTGACACTTGTTGAATGTCTATGAAGGAGATTGGATCATATTTATATATGAGATAAGAGTTTTAAGAGGAGTTTTCTTCTGGATTCAAAATGTTACTCTTTAATTTTTTTTCTGAAACCGATTTCATTTCTTCTTCCTTGCACTAGAAACTTAAATTCTTGGTTTAACCATTCACCCATATATAATTTAATTACTAGCTTTGATTGTCTTTTCTAAGCTGGCTAATAAACGCCAAATCCAAAGCCTATATAAACACCCTAAGTACGACTTAGAAGGGGGCCTCCCTCCAGAACTTTTCTGGAATACAAAACCACACGCTCGGAATTACTTGAAGGAAGCCAGATGATCCATCCCAAAAGTCGGAGCTAATCTAAGACTAAAGATCTCTCTCAGAATTCCTTCAGGGGTTTTAGAGTTTTCTTTATGTTTTGTTATTTTCATACTTTTGAGATGTACTCTTATTTTATTATGAACTAAACCCCTTAGATACCTAAGGGGGCTGAAACCTATGATGGATCTTGCTATTATTATCTACACTATATGATAAATACTTGATTTGTTCTTAATTATGTGTTCTTAATGCTTGAGTTAATATTCTGGGTATTGATTCATGATTTGATGTGCTTATGTAGAGGAGCAAAAGTCCCTGTCTAAGAGTAGATTTGGCATAATTAAGCGGAGAGAATCGAACGCCTAGAAATAGGGTTATGAGATTTTGTCGGATTAAGGTGAAACCTAATATGGGAGTCCATAGATAGATTTACTGCTTCCCTAGGGGTTTTAATTAAGAAAGAGATTTCAATTAATTCAACTAAGAGTTAGACGTTATTAGTCTCGAAAGAGATAATAATATAGGTTAGGGAGTCTTACGAATCAAGTCAATTGAATAAATCATCTGGTTCAGAGTCAGATAACAAGTGAAATCTAGGTGGATTCCTCCTTGGGTGTCATCTTTATCAATTACTTTTTTTCAAGTATTTTTCCAAATTTTCTCTTTGCTTTAGTTTAATTAGTTAATTAGTTTAATAAACAATCCCCCTTTATTTCTAGGTTAAATAATAAAAAGATAGTTATTACTAGTACTTTTGGTTCCCTTGGGTACGATATCCCGATCTTTCCATTACTATACTATTGTTCGATAGGTGCACTTGCCTTTTCGTCGTGATAATAGTTTGTCTAGGTTTGATCTTCATTATAAATATTTATTACTTGTTACGAATCACGCGATCAAGTTTTTGGCGCCGTTGCCGGGGAACTAAAATATTAGGAACGCTAAATTTTTACTACTTTAGCCATTTATTTTTCTTGCAATTTTAATTTTAATTTTATTATTATTACTAATTAATTTACTTTTTCTTTCTCTTGGCAGGTTTTTATAGTTTATGACTAGAAGAAACCCGTCGGAACAATTAATTTTTGACGAAGAAATCGATCGCACAATTCGTAGAAACCAAAGAGAAATAAGGCACAGTTTAAGATACACAGAAAACGAGCAAGAAGACGATACTCAACCCCCAACCGAAGAAATGGCTGAAAACCAAGGCAATCAGCTACCTCCTACAATTGCGGCTAATCAAAATCCTACTCCACGTACTATGTATGATTATGCTAAACCTTCTCTAATAGGAACTGAATCTAGCATAGTTAGACCAGCTGTAGCTGCAAATACTTTTGAACTAAAACCTAACACAATTCAAATGATACAGTAGTTTGTTCAGTTTGATGGTTTGTAGGATGAAGATCCCAACGCTCACTTAGTAAACTTTTTGGAATTTTGCGATACATTTAAAATCAATGGCATTTCTGATGATGCCATTTGTCGTTATTTCCTTTTTCATTAAGGAACAAAGCTAAACAGTGGTTGAACTCGTTACCACGAGGGTCAATTACTACTTGGGAACAAATGATCGAAAATTTTTTACTAAAATATTTTTTGCCTACTAAAACGACTAAATTACGTAATGATATCTCTTCTTTTGTGCAGATGGATTTAGAAACACTTTACGATGTATGGGAGAGATACAAGGACTTATTGAGAAGGTGCCCTCACCATGGGTTACCGCTTTGGCTTCAAGTACAAACATTCCACAATGGTTTGAATCCCTCGACTCGGCAAATGGTTGACGCAGCTGCTGGCGGAACCATCAACAAAAAAACACCTGAAGAGGCTTATGAATTCATTGAAGAAATGTCACTGAATAACTATCAGTTGCAAGTCATGAGGATTAAGCCAACAAAAACAGCCGGCGTTTATAACGTCGACTCAGTTACCATGCTGTCAAATTAGGTAGAACTTCTCAATAAAAAGATTGATGGTTTACTTGGTTCTACGCAGGTACATCCAGTAATGAGGTGTGACTCAAGTAGAGAAGGTTTGCATACAGAATATCAATCCTTCAATCCTACAACCAAAGAGGAACAAGTCAATTATATGGGTAACAATAACTTTAGATCTCAAAATAACCCATACAGTACTACTTATAATGCAGGTTGGAAGAACCACCCAAATTTCTCCTGGGGTGGTCAAGGGAATCAAAAGCCACAAAATCCTCTGGGTTTTCAACAGCCACCTTATCAACAAGAGAAGAAATCGAACCTTGAGGAGATGCTCTCAAAATTCATGTCAATGTCGGAAACCCATTTCCAAAATACCGAGACAGCACTTAAAAATTAACAAGCATCGATCCAAGGATTCGAAACTTAGATAGGTCAGCTATCCAAACTAATCTCAGAACGACCACAAGGTAGCTTACCAAGTAATACTGAACCTAACCCAAGGGAACACCTCAACGCAATTAGTACTCAAGATAAGGAAGGATTCATTGCGCCTGAGCCAGAATTGATGCAAGAAACTGTGGTGAACAAAGGTAAAAGTGAGGTAAGTCATAACAAAATGGTGAATAAAGAATATAGACCTCGTGTCCCATACCCTAACACGACAAGGAAAGACCGCTCAGATAACAATTCGGTAAATTCCTCAAACTTTTGAAAAAATTACATATTAACTTACCGTTTATTGAAGCTTTGTCACAGATGCCAAATGCAATGAAATTTTTAAAAGAGCTTTTAGTAAATAAGCAGAAGTTGGACGAAGCATCACATGTGGAGCTAAACGCAGTCTGCTCAGCTATTCTACAGAATAAGCTACCTCACAAATTGAAAGATCCAGGAAGTTTTACAATTCCTTGCTTAATTGTTAGTTTAGATATAAGTCATGCATTAGCTGATTTAGAGGCTAATATTAACATCATGCCTTACAAAATGTTTAAGCAACTAGGTCTTGGGAAACCTAAACAAACTAGGATGAGCATTAAATTGGCAGATAAAACTATAAGATTCCCTAGGGGTATTATTGAAGATGTACTCGTGAAAGTAGATAAGTTTATATTCCCCGTTGATTTCGTTGTTCTAGACATAGAGGAGGATAATAACACCCTTTTGATTTTAGGGAGGCCCTTTTTAGCAACTGCTAAAACAATTATTGATGTTGGCACAGCTGAGCTCACGCTTCGCGTAGGAGACGACACGATCACCCTTCAAGCTCGTAATTCTGGCATCACATCGAACATTGAAGGTAATAGTCCACACTAATCTACTAAAACTGACAATATGACTTTGCAGAAATTGAGCTTCAAAGAAGTTCACGAGCCATGTTCCAGAAATGATAGAGGACACATTCATGAAGAACGAAGGCTACGGATAGAGGAGCTAGAAGAATGGTGAGCACATAAATTGACAACACATGATAAATCGAAACTACGCCAAAACGAGCCCTATACCTCTCCAAATCAGCTTAAGATTGGTGATAAAGTCTTACTAGATGCCGCAGATCCCCACATTGTCACTACTACACCGAATAAGGAAATCCCTCTTACGGTACTCAGTATTTTTCCATTCGGCACAGTGGAGGTGAGTCATCCCAAGTTCGGCTCTTTTAAGGTAAACAAAACCTGATTAAAACCTTATTTTCTCAGGACTGATAACAGGAACGAGGAGTACGAACTCCTTGAACCACCATGATTTTTCAGCCGGAGAAGTAAATCGAGCTTAGACTATAAATAAGCGCTTCTCGAGAGGCAACCCTAGCACTAACATATTTTGATTTCTTTATTTTTAATTTCTAACACTTTAAATCATTAACTTTATCTTTGAATTGCAAAGTTTTTCAGCACACACGGCCAGGCACACGGGCGTGCTTAAAGCCGTGGCCAAGCAGGGGAAGAGACACGGTCGTGCGATACGACCGTGTGGAAGCAGGACATGATTTCCCCAAAACACGGCATGCGATAAATCCCCATGGTCATGCAACATGGTCGTGGGTGAACTTGATAAGTGAACACGGGCGTGGGAATATAAAAACACGGGCGTGCCAGGGGCAAGGCTCGATTCTGTTTCTTCGACACGGGCGTGAGACACGCCCGTGCCGTTAAGCCGTGGACAACAATATACGGGTGTGGTACCCTAACACACAGGCATGGGAGAAGCAAACAAGGCTAGGTACGACCGTGCGACATGGCCCTGTGCCACACACACCCAAGACACACGGGCATGGGATAGTAGCCGGGCACGATCTAAATTGCAAAATTCGAAAAATATGGGCTCACCTTCAGAGTACACGGGCGTGGCCCTAGGCCATGTGGCCCTCCCCTATATAAGCAGACCACTGTTCATCTTCTTCCCCCATCCAAAACCCTAGCTAAAATCTTCCCTTCTCCACTCCTTAATCCCTATTCCAGCGACCATTCTCTAGATTCTCATTTCCCCAACCCCCAAACCATCCTAAAATCCACTCCCCCTACATTAATCTTCACTTTCCCATCTCTTTTCCCTCTATTTTCCCTCTACACGACTGTACCGCCATGCCGCAAGCCCGTGCTCGCCTCCAACACGCCCATGCGCCACCCTACAGCAGCTTTTGGTTCACTTTCTCACCCTTGTTTTTCTAATATGTGTTGCTACATTGGTATTCTTTATACCTTACACAGATATTGTTATTGTTACCAATTTGTTCTGAATAATTTAGGAATTTGCTTTAGTATTTTCTACATTTAAACTGTTAAAGCTGCTAAATAGCATATACTAGTTTTAGGATTCTTGCTTAACTGCTGATGCATCTTTGATTCCAATAAATGTTTCTGAATAGTCATATAAATTTTTCACCTCTCGCTTGATATCGTTAAATGTTAACACATCTTGAAACTACTGTCATAAGATTATATCAATGCTCATACATTTTCAGATACATTAAGTCATCATCGATAGGCAAGAAGGCCGCGGTCCCATCCTCAAAAGGACGTAGGGGACCGAGTTCTTCCTCGGTACGTGCTACAGCTGAAGTTCGGCACCCATTCACTAAGTTTTCAGAAGCTTCGCAAGAGGAGCTATTTTAGATACTACGCGTGTGACCCCTCACTACAGGTCGTTGCATCGATTGGGCTGTCGTGGAGCAAGTCCAGCTAGCTGATGCCATCTACGCTCTCTTATCCATTGACCCATAGGAACGGTTCTTCACTATTACCTAACCCACTTATTTAGAGCTAACTTTAGAATTATGCTCTACTTTTCATCTACAGGTGGTGATGACGAACAATGACGACCCCGGTACCATTCAATTCCAATTAGACGGTCTAGTTCGCGCGATGAATGTCCCAGAGTTTGGAGTCGCTCTAGGACTTTACACCGATGAGTTTATAGAGGAGGAGGACATGAATGCACTACCACGCAATATCAACATTTCTCCCTCCTTGTGTTAGAAGGGTTTGGCACCACTCTTTTCCACCTACAACCTTAGCCGCTCGAAGGCCTCAGCTCTCGCCCCTTCCCTACGTTATCTCCATGCCATATTGGCACACACCTTGACTGAAAGGAAAGAGAGCACCGGCGTCGTCAACAACCACGACGCCTACTATTTATGCTGCATGGCGAATGCACACATGACTTACTTGGCATACTTCATCGCTTTCGCCATTCGCCATCAGACCGAGCGACATCAGAAGGGAGTAATCTCTATCGGCCCCTACGTGATGCGCCTCGCCAGACACTTCGGCCTCCTCAACACCGTGGCCCAGTCATCAGCGCTTACATTGATAGGTCAAATTTCCCCACAAGGCATCACAACCATGTTACACATGAGGATGATCGAGCGCCAACGTGGGACCAATCCTCCTCAGTACCGTCTCACTCAAGCCATTGACGAGGAGGATCTTGGGAACCTTCCTGATGATGTCCCTCCACAGCACGAGGAGCCTTTTACCACGCCACCTAGGGAGCGACCAGTCCATGCGGCTACTTTATTGGCACACCTTTCTGACCGACTTGCTCACTTCGAGCAGTATTGCACTACACAGTTCGAGATGATTCACGAGCAAGATCGGTGATGTGATAGACAGATGGATGACATGCAGGCCATGATGTAGTAGTTGTGCCAGTACTTTCACATTGCCGCTCCAGCGCCACCACCTAGGGCCTCACTGACGAGGATCATTGAATCCTCCTATCTTTTTATTTTTATTTTTATTTTCATTTCAATTTTATTATTTTCTTTTGAAAGACATATCTATATTAGTAATTCTTTCTTTCTTCATTTTTCTAGTATTTCTAACAAGTAATCCCATTGTGCTGTCTTCCACACCCACTCTTAATAAAGCTCTTCATAATTCTACAGACTTCCAAGCAAAGCTGCTAAGAATATCTTACGGAATGAGGAAACAAATAGGGAACAATACCTCACGAGTGCCATGTTCAATAACCCAATTTCTTCATCTAGCAACGAACAGTGGCATCTACCACTTTCCTCAAACACTCCAGCCTCAGAATCAAGCTCCGCATCCATAAATCAAGGAGTTTCACCTCTTTCCCTCTTATGATTTTCTTTATTTTGAATATTCTATCTTTGTACATTGAGGGCAATGTACATCTTAAGTGTGGGGGGGTGAACATGAACATGCTGCCTAACTTTTTACATTATTCTCAAATCCCTAAATTTGGTCTTGTGCTTAAGTGATTTTCTCATAATATTGATCGAATGAATTTTGATTGATCTATAATTATTGTTGATATGTCATGAATTAGACCATAGGAATTATGTATGATTACTTGATTATAGGACATTAGAGAATCGAGCATGATAAATTGATATTTTGTGAACTAAAATTTTTAGATTATTTTCCTAAATTGAGGTATTATCTTGAAATCTTAAGTATACAGGAATGACATCAAAAACCCAAATTTTTTGTGAGATTTTTGAGCATTTTGAGCATATAGCTTTCTTTCTTGCTCACTTTTTTTGTAGTGTGAGTATGTCAACATTGAACTGTTATTCTAGAACTTGCTTTGATTATACATGTCGAGATCACACGTATGATTTGCTATACTGAGATGATAAAGGCACTTAGGATTTAACCCACTTACTCCATAAAAAGCCGTCCCACATAATTCAACCCTTAGTGAACCCCCTTGAGCCTACTAACCCTTTTTATTGAGTAACCCTCATCATTAACCCATTAACCCATTATTGTTGGAATCCTCTTACTTTATTTACTTTTTTTTATCAAGCTTAAATTTAATATTTTTACCTCACTATGTTCACCATTTTTTGTTATTGAATGATGAAGTATGATTTCTATATTGTATTAACTTGATTTGTTCTTAAAAAAAAACTCTCAGTATTATTATTATAATCCTCAGCAAGCTAAAGTTGTCATGAAAAAAAAAAAGAGCTCATGTAATATAGTTCTATATATTTGTTTGTGATTCAGTAATTAAGTTTTTGATAGTGGGGTAATATATTGAAATTATCTCGATTCTAACCTTTGTCTTTTCAGCTTGTATCATACCCGTAACCTAAACCCCGTTACAACCATGCAAAGACCTTTTGATTTGTGTATCATATCATTTACAAGTGGTGGAGATTTGATTTTCATGCAAGCCTATGGTAATAACTTCTCATGTTAGACAATCGAGTGCTTAATCTTGAACCTTAAACACTTTAAGTGATTTGAGTGAATCTTTGGTGAGGATGTCATCTCTTGTATATTTAGGACTAAAGTTAATTACTTAGAGCAAGGAGATTACCTATGATTTTATTATCAAAATATTCGATTTAGATTGTTTGAGGCTTTTAATGCCCCTATAGTTGAATTCTCACTATATGATTTTTCGTGGAATAGTTTGTAATATTATCAGTAATGATTATGTGATTGAAAGGAATTAATTCTAGCAGTAAATGAGAGTTTTTCTTGAGGACAAGCAAATGCTTAAGTGTGGGGGTATTTGATAAACGCCAAATTATACATATTTTTACCCTAAATACTTAGCATATTTATGGATGTTTATTACTAGATTTGTGGATTTAGGTGCTCTTAATCTGCTTATTTTATGTTTTGTGCTCAGGAGAGCACCAAGAGTCAAAAGGAGCCAAAAACGAGCCAAAAAGGGACATAATAGACCAAATCGAGAAGATGACACGGCCTAAGCCTTGCCACACGGGTAGCTCACACGCCCGTGTCTTTCAAGGATGCCGACCAAAGCTTTCACGATTCACACGGCCTAGCCATTGACCCACATGGCTGTGTGCAATTTAACGGATCGAACATGGCCTGGCAATCACGTCACACGGGCGTGTCCCTTTTTCAAGAAGTTGTATTTTACACGGAAAAGGATACTTAGGGAGGAAGAAAGAAAATTCAAAGCCTATATAAACACCCTAAGTACGACTTAGAAGGGGGCCTCCCTCCAGAACTTTTCTGAAGTACAAAACCACACGCCGAGAATTACTTGAAGGAAGCCAAACGATCCATCCCAAAAGCTAGAGCTAATCCAAGACTGAAGATCTCTCTCAGAATTCCTTCAGGGGTTTTAGAGTTTTATTTATGTTTTGTTATTTTCATACTTTTTAGATGTACTCTTATTTTATTATGAACTAAACCCCTTAGATACCTAAGGGGGTTGAAACCTATAATGGATCTTGTTATTATTATCTGAATTGTATGATAAATACTTGATTTGTTCTTAATTATGTGTTCTTAATGCTTGAGTTACTATTCTGGGTATTGATTCATGATTTGATGTGCATATGTAGAGGAGCAAAAGCCCCTGTCTAAGAGTAGATTTGGCATAATTAAGCGGAGTTAATCGAACACCTAGAAATAGGGTTACGAGATTTTGCCAGATTAGGGTGAAACCTAATATGGGAGTCCATAGATCGATTTACTACTTCCCTAGGGGTTTTAATTAAGAAAGAGATTTCAATTAATTCAACTGAGGGTTAGACGTTATTAGTCTCAAAAGAGATAATAATATAGGTTAGGGAGTCTCACGGATCAAGTCAAGTGAATAAATCATCTAGTTCAGAGTCAGATAACAAGTGAAATCTAGGTGGATTCCTCCTCGGTGTCGTCTTTATTAATTACTTTTCTTCAAGTCTTTTTCCAAATTTTCTCTTTGCTTTAGTTTAATTAGTTAATTAGTTTAGTTAATTACTTTAATAAACAAGCCCTCTTTATTTCTAGGTTAAATAATAAAAAGATAGTTATTACTAGTACTTTTGGTTCCCTTGGGTACGATATCCCGGTCTTGCCATTACTATACTATTGTTCGATAGGTGCGCTTGCCTTTTCGTCATGATAATAGTTAGTCTAGGTTTGATCTTCATTATAAATATTTATTTCTTGTTACAAATCATGCGATCATTGGCAGTCTTGGCTTTATGATAGTTACTAGTTCTTGGAAAAGCCCACTCCACAAATTATATTCCACAGATAGGGTTGTGCAGGCTTAACCATTAACAAGAAGGGGGATGATTATGGATTTGAAGCAAGATAGGATCGAAGAGATTCTTTTAGTTGGAAGGGTATCATGCTATTTTGACTCTGAAAAATAGAACTCAAAGAAATCAATGATGCCCCTAATGCATATAAGTTGTGCCATGGAAAGAATTCATTTTCTTTTATAGAAGAGGATGGTTGAGGTTAAGATTATGAAGGAACTTTTGGCTAATCTGATGTTAATGTTTCTACAAGGACCTTAGCTAGACGAAGATCAACATTCTAAACAGGGGAGTTTGCATAATGGGCAGGCTCCATTAGGACTCTTGGTAGCAACAGCTTTGTAACACCCCTAACTTATATTCGTTACTAGAATAAGGCTATGAAGCATTATCGTACAATTTGAAAATTAAATCATATGTTTCATGCATTGACATAACATGATTTAAAACATTAGTTCACATACATAGTGTCCCTTAATTGAGCCCTCAAAGCTCTAAGAAATACTTTAGAAACAATCTGAGAAAAAATTAGCAACATTTGGAAAGTTTAGGAAAAAGTTAGAAAATTTGGACTATAATGGTCACATGATCGTGTGGTCAGGCCATGTGACTTACACGGTTAAGACACACACTCGTGTCTCAGGCCGTGTAACTTTCAAAATAGGGACATACGACCCTGTCCCAACCCATGTCCTTACCCATGTAACTATCTGAGTTGGGTCACACGGCCAAGCCACACGCCCCTGTGCCAAACCGTGTAACTCTCAAAATAGCCACACATGTTTGTGTGCCAGACATTGTAACTCTCAAAATAGCCACACACGCCCATGTGCTAGGCTGTGTAATAGCTTTACTTGCATGAATTAAAACATAAAGGGGACACACGGCCATGTCGCCTAGCCGTGTGTTACACACGGCTGAGTCACACGCCCATGTCTCAGGCCGTGTGGACATGAAATTGACTAAAATCAAACCATTTCCATCACCAATTCAAGCATGTACCTACAAACATTTTGAACAAAGAATCAAAACCTTACCAAAACATGCATGAAATGACCAATTCAAAATATTAAATCCATTCAATTAATATGCCATACAAGGGACCTCAAATGCAAACATACAAATTTACCTAAACATATACATATAGTTTACCTATACCACTTCAACATAAACTTACCATTTAAGCCTTACCATTCATACATCATATGTACCTAATTGACATCCAACTCATACATACCACAATCAACATCTAAGCATTCAACTAAGCATTAAACATAAGGCCACCTATACATGTCATTATAACTTTGGCCAAAACATAAAAGACTACCGATATAATCGCTGGATGGTGTGATAGATCTTCGACAAGCTGCCAAATCGATTGAGCTTTCGATTATCTATAAAACATAGGGAAAAAACTATGTAAGTACATAATGCTTAATAAGTTCGTAAAACATGAAACTTAACTTACCATTTCAATACATAACATTAAGATTAAGCATAACATAATCCAACCACAAGCTTGGTACAAGCCTAAGCACCATCAACAACACATTTTAGTGCATTCCAACATCATTCACTTGAATTAACATAAGGTAGGTCATTATATATGAACATATTTCATTTGAACTCATCATTTTCATGAACATATGTATACCTCCATTAAAGCTTACCATTTCAATCCTTTACATAATACATGGTTTAGTTTGTTTGAACACTTACTGTTCCTTTCCTTTTCATGCTCATTAAACCATTTAGAATATCATCGGATACTCAGAAAGTTCACATGAAGTGTGCTAAACATAAAACCTTAACCTTTCCTTTACATCATTACTCACACAAGCTGTGAAATGGCCTACTCACACGAGCTATGGGTCAGAATGTAAGCTATACAATGTTGCTAACACAAGCTGTGGAGTATCCGTAACAAATGCAAGACCTCAGCCATTGGTAGGACATTCAAGGCCAGCACCCAAAACATGAAAACCCTAATGACATGTCATTTGTATCCTATGAACTCTTAAGGTTCAAATAGGGCTCGATATTCGTCATGACATTGTTGGATATAATCATTTGATTACATGTAAAATAACACATTAACATATAAATCATTACAACATTGGAACGATATTTAATCATGTGAATTTACCTCAATGAAAAAGACGTAGAAACAAGATCAACTAATCCGAGGCTTTAGCTTTTCCTCGATCTAGATTCGTACGAGGTCTATCTTAATATGCAAGCAAGGACTTCGCTGATCCTTTAAGCTTCTTCAATGAGGTTTTTCTTATGCTAATTTTGGAGGAGAGATGAACAACAAAGATGATGTAACACCCCGAACCGAGACCGTCGCCGGAGTCGAACACGAGGTGTTAACAGACTTCAAACCACTTATTGAAAAGTTCCAGACAAGCTGCCAATCTGTGTACTAGTGGCTTCAAAAATCATAACTTGAGTTTTAGAACTCGAAAATCAGTTTTGTAAATTTTTTCTGAAACTAGACTCACATTTCCGTCTACAGATTTTTTTCTAGAATTTTTGGTTGGGCCAATTGGTACAGTTTATTAGTTAAAGTCACCCGTGTTACAGGGGCCGACTACACTGACCTTCACGCGTTACAACTCAAATAACTCCCTGTGCAGGACTTCAATACTGGTACCGTTTGTTTCTATAGAAACTAGACTCAAAGAGGAATTCATACATATATGGTATGACTCCTAATTATTTCTGGTTAATTTATAATGAATTTTCAAAGTCCGAGCAGGGAATCCAGAAACCGTTCTGGCCCCGTTCCACTAAAACCCAAATATCTCTCAACATACAACCCATATAACCGTTTCGTTTCCTCCATATGAAAATAGACTCATCAAGGTTCATTTACATAATTTATTCACTATTTAATTCTATTCCTACTATTTTTAGTGATTTTTCACATCCACGTCACTGTTGCTGCCAGCATCATATTCTAGGATAGACTTTCTCTAACACATAGTCTCTAAGATTCAACCACCCCTTTTTCATATATGGTCCAAAATATAAGCATGATGACCCATTCTAATGGCTGGTCATTGCCAAACACTTCCATGCCTCTTAATGAGCATATACATACCAAATAATTATAACATTATGCTCAAAACATTCATAAGCCATTTTCGCATGGCTATGCAATATTTACATACCGAGTTCAAACAAAACATAATAGCCTATACATGCGAAATGTTTTCTTAAAACATCTAAGAAGAAGATACCAAAAAGTCGCTAGACGGTGTGATGACTTCGATGACAGTCCCGAGCACGCAAAATGGATCAAGAACCTAAATAAACAACAAATAAGCACACCAAATGAGTACATAACTCAGTAAGTCGTAAGCACTACTCTACCATCAACAATAACAATCATAAGTGAATAATCAAATAATACAAAATAGATGTTTCCAGCCATATCAAACTATACTGCAATTTCTAAAATTTTTGGTTCGATCTCATGCCCAATCCTTCAACCAAATCAAACGACAAGTCAGCCCAATCGATTTGAATCCGTTTCCTCAAGTTGGAACAACAATGCACTAGATAATTTTATGCGTACACCGTACAATCCCAATTTCGATATTTAGTTAGTAACTCAATCACTTACCTCGTTCATGCACAATTTATTTCCACAACCGAATGTGACTATAGCAAATCGCACACATAGTGCTATAGCAAATCGCACACATAGTGCCATAG
The DNA here is from genome assembly GCF_025698485.1 of Gossypium arboreum. Classification (NCBI taxonomy): domain Eukaryota; kingdom Viridiplantae; phylum Streptophyta; class Magnoliopsida; order Malvales; family Malvaceae; genus Gossypium; species Gossypium arboreum. Next base: position 43,896,986 of record NC_069074.1, on the reverse strand, counting down.
TAAATCGCACACATAGTGCCATAGTGAATCGCACACATAGTGCCATAGTAAATCGCACACATAGTGCCATAGTGAATCGCACACATAGTGCCACAGTAAATCGCACACATAGTGCCATAGTGAATCACACACATAGTGCCACAGTAAATCGCACACATAGTGCCATAGTGAATCGCACACATAGTGCCATAGTAAATCGCACACATAGTGCCATATGGTCTTTGCACACATTGTGCCTTATGTCAATTCATCATGGTAAAGCAATTTACTAAATTCAATTTGTACATATAATCATAATAATAAATAGGAGAATCACTCCGAAAAATATCTATCCAAGGAGTTCTCACAACAAGTGCTTAAGGACTTACCTTGTGTTGAGTATAACGGTTTCGACCCGGCTACTCGATGTCCTTGGCTTTGCCCTTGCTTGTTTCTCCTTCTTTAACTTCTCGGGCTTAATAGATAAATAAACTAGTTTAATCATCTTGCTATACATTTATAGTTCAATTACACATGCATATGTATATTTGTATATTCGGCAACCATCCTCACTTATTACCCATTTGGTCAACAATCTAAGCCAAGATAAGGCTTCAATATGGTTGCCTCTAACCGAATACATGCACACCAATCTACTTCCTTTGGCCGAATATGCATGTCTATGTGGAGGCAAATTTTACACTTTATACTACACAAAAAAAAAACAGCATACATTTTCCTAATTAACGCATTACATATTGTAGTTCTATACACATCTCTCATTTATTTCATAACCGAAACAACATCACAAGCAAATAGACACCTCAAAATAGTATACATGTCATACCAATTCATCATGTGCAAACATATATTCATGTAGGTGCAATGGCCGAATTCTCAAGTGGCTTATATCCAAATATACACACATATCCAAAGCTTAAATCTTACTCACCATGCAACATGCATGAATCATATTTATGGATACAACATGGCCGAATACCACAACACCATACCGTTTCAATTTGGTCATGGTTAAACAAAGAACTTAGTATCTCATTCAAAAATGCTAAAAGAAAATCTAAGAACCCTCAATCTACCAACACATGAATCATTATCAAGCTTGATATTTAGCATGCAATGGCATTAACACCATAACAACTTTGGCCAAATACCATTTCCATGGCATAACAAAGATTTGAGCCATGGCTAACATGCACATCAAGTTAGCAACCAAGACATGCATGAAACCCCTAACACAACCTCATACATACCTTAATCTTGATGCAAACTTAGCCAAATCTCCTTCTAGATCTCTTCCAAACCAAGCATGAAGCAAAAATCCTCCCCTTTTCCTTAGTATTTTCGCCAAGAAGTGAAAATGGATGAGCAAAATTTTCTTTTCTTTCCTTAGGACATTCGCCAAGAGCAATGGTGAAAGATGAACACTTTTTTTTCCTTTTTTTTCATACTCTTATTTTATTATTTCTAACATGCACCACTAGCAAAACATGTTTGAAACATGTTTTCTTTGCCCATATTCATCACCATGGGCGGCCACTATAGTCAAATTTGGGGAATTTGACATGCAAGGACAACATTTCCTAGTGTGCATCAATAGGCCACTTCCACATTTGCCTATCTCAATTCTAAATTTTCTCACACAAGTCCTTTCTAGTGAAATTCACCCTTATAACACTAAATCAATCATCAAAAAATGTCATACATGAATACTCACATATTATAGGCATCGAAATAAATTTTAAATTATTGTTATGCCTCGGTTTTGTGGTCCCGAAACCACATTCCGGCTAGGGTCTATTTTGGGCTGTCACAGATGATACTTTTGTTTTCTTTATTTTTGATTTATGATAATTTATTAATTACTAAATTAACTTTGGCTTTTAACATTAAAATAACTTAATCATATGTCCATCTTTGTCCACTAACATTATAAATGGTCTAATTATCATCTAAGTCCACTCAGATTTAAATTTCATAACTAATAGATGCCTTTAACTAATAGAACTTTACTTTTGCATCTTTTATAATTTAGTCCTTTTTACGCAATTAAACATGCAAACGTCAAAATTTCTTAACGAAATTTTAATACGACCCTAATAACATTCCATAGACATTAAAATAATAATAAAATAATAATTTACACATTGGATTTATGGTCCCAAAACCATTGTTCTGATTTCATTAAAAATGGGCTGTTACAAGCTCTCTCTTTAGTACGAGCCTCTCCCGAAATAGTAGTAATATCCCTATCTGTTGATTGATCTTATGTAGTGTGAGAGTTGGTGGATGATCCTACACCATCAATAGGACAATTAGCTTGATTTGGAGACAAATAATAAGAAAGAATACTTAGAGGTGTGATAAGTCAGTTGCAAGATCGAATCCCACAAACTTTGTACAAAAAGAAAGGAGGTTCCCCTTTATGCCCAGTCAAAACTTGTGTCAAAGTGCTCTGGCATTAAAATTCCAAGCCTCAGAAGCTGAAGGCACAATAAATTTGTTTAACCAATTGATGGAAACATTTACTTATCGACCGTTTGGGCTTTGATATTATAAAAATTATTGGAAGACATTTCTAACTGACACAAGTTCTCCCAACTCAAGTGTACTACCCCTCTATAGCATCTTATATTGTTTTAAAGCCACTTATAAATCAACTGATTGGTAATGAGCACAAACAAGTTCTCATGGAATTGACCAACGTGTGGGAAAGTTAAACCCACTTTCAAGCTTATAAATAACATGAATTTGTCTTTATTTAGGTACAAGTTTTAGATTATGTATGACGGGCTTATAACCTTGAAGAATACTAAAATGGGCATTTCCAATAGACGTTCCTTGTCTCTTAATTTTCAACTGATAAAACATTTTGAAAACACCAAGAAGGGTGGTTCATTGTGCATGCAGCAACCAGTGAAATAGCTCACCAGAGTCTACTAGGACAAGACTGATAACTGTCCTAGTGCAATGCCATACTCAGTTAGTACAGAGTAAAAGAATAGGTGTAGAGATAAATGAAAGTCGGCCTCCAATAGAACTAAAGGAAGGAAGAATGAAACCTAAGGAGTTGTCACTCAAGCGAGACCTAGGTGGTAGTCTGAACTCATAGGCAAAATTTGGGTGAAGAAGACCCCGAATGCCCAGATATTTGTGAACCTCATCTTGAGTAGTACAACACTCATACAAAGAAGTATCCACATGCAGTGGAGTATCTCTAGGACCATGAGGCTCGAAGGTGAAGGGAAAGGAAAGGAAATGAAAGAAAAATGTTACCTTTGGAAAATCTGAGATTAAAGATGAAGAAGGCAGAAAGATTTAAGCAGAGCAAGTGTTAAGGTTTTGATCGATTTCATAAAAGTGTTTGAAGAAATGTTTATGTCTCTGTTTTATAGAAACAAACTTGTGTAGGAAGTTTATTTCATGAAAATTGTTCAGGTTCTCCATTACAATTTTGACATCTATCAAAAAGGGTAAGCGTGTAACATTTAAGTTTACAAGTGTAACCGCCAAATTCTAAATTAGCCCAATTCTTGGTATGTACATGGCGTGATCATTTTGGTTACAGTTATTTTATGTTGAAATTCTCCAAAGTTAGAACTTTTGAGGGTGAAATTTTGTTCAGGGCAAAAGAGTTGTCATACCTCAATTCAGGCAGGTTCAAGGATAAGGTGTATAATACTGAAAGAATCTGTGTTTGGCGGGTTGTAATTCACCCATTTGCTTCTTTTGGCATATACTTATAGGTGCATAGTATACGCTGAGTAATTCAATGGAAATTGTATTTTAGATTATTTTGATTAGTCAAAAAGGAAAGGCTTTACGTGGACAAAAAACCAAATTACAGTATGATTTATCGCCAAATGTATGGTACGCCTTTTTTTTTCTACTGTTTTCATTGGGTTGTAAAGTGATTGGTTAGGAATTAATTGAATTGGCTGTCTTAATATTTCTTACATAGGATTTATTAATTATGTTTCTTTTGGATTCTATAGGCCAATAAGAGAGACAAACTTTGAATTCAAGTGACACTTGTTGAATGTATGTAAGCGCGATTGAATCATATTTATATATGATATAAGAGTTCTAAAAGGATTTTTCTTCTGGATTCAAAATGTTACTCTCTAATTCTTTTCTGGAATCGGTTTCATTCCTTCTTCCTTGCACTCTAAACCTAAATTCTTGGTTTAACCAGTGGTTATTCCGCCTTTGGCTAAGTATTACAACTCTGTATGTTAAATTCTGAAAAAGTAAGTCTGTAAGGAATGTGTGAATAGTAAAGAATGCATGAATAGTAAGAAGTAAGTATAAGGTTTTGCATGGGGGTTGTAAGTGCTTGAGATAAAGGAAAGTTATATATGAATAATTTTTTAATAGTGCTTCTATATTCTGTGAGCAGTGGTTGTTGTTGTTGGTTTGAAAGAGATGTCTATGTCTAGAGCTTAAAACTACAGAAGGTAAGTTAATGTGAGTCTTCATCCCAATCCCTTATTAAGAATTGTTTAAAGCAAAAGAATATTTGTTTACATACATAAATGGGGTAATGATGTTTACAGAAACTGGTAAGGTATGAGTATAAAAAAAAGATGTGAGAAGTGTCGTAATAAAATGTATAAAGTTAGTTAAAGGAATGATGTTTGATAAGCAAGCAGGTAAGGTCTGGTATGTGAGATGTATGAGCCAGTAAAGTGGTGATCTTCTAGATAAGTGAATGTTGAATTAAAGTTTTATTGTGAAGCCTCTAGTAGGGCAGTTTTAATGCTAACAAGACTAGCATTTCACATTCTGAAATCAAGCATAAGATCATGTAACGCCTCAAATTTTGGGCCTAGAAGTATTAGATCTTGAGCATGGGAACAGGTAGGAGGCTGCACATAAATGTTTAGTTTTGCAAGAAAGTGACACAAGGGTGTATCTGATTCAGTGGTTAAGTGCTCTAGGAGTGTTTGAGAGGTCCCAAGTTCAAGCCTTGGCTTGCGCTTGTTTTTATGTGAATAAATAATGTCTCTAGGCAGTAGGCTTTTAAATAAATGTGGGTATAACATGGCAGAATGGGTCTGCTGGTCTAAGGGATAGGTGGCGTGTTACTAATGTTTGAGATATGAAGTTTGAGTCCTAGTTTGCGCAATGGGGGTTTTATTTTGCTGCCTATGCCCTGTGGGTAGTAGAGTTTGACAGAAATACAGCAGAGTTGTAGTGGAATTTGAATTAAATGGTTGAGAGATTGGAGGAGAGATTTGAGAAGTGGATTAAGGGTTTGGTAGACTGTTTGACTGATTTGGGGAGGAAAATTTGAGATTTTGAAGAGAGTGGAAGAATAGTGTGCTGAAATTGAACTCTTTCTCAAAAGAATTCAGCTTGGCTTTTGTCCTCTCAACATTCGGGCAACTATCCTTTTTTGGTCGAAATTGCTACTGCTTCCTCTCTCTTTTGCAAATTGAGTTTGTTTTCGATGATCTCTGTTCTCAAGTCTGTCAATTCCCTTCTTTTCTTCTTCTGTCTGTTAAATTTTGGGAGGTGTGTTTCGGCTAGAGTCTTGCTCTTATCAGTTTTGTTTGCTTTTGCACAACAATTATTTCTTTCTTCTTCATTGCTGACTACCATTTTCTTGTCACTACCGGAAGTCCTTTTTCCCTTCTTCTTATTCACAAATTCATTCCTCTTCCTCTACCAAATTGATACTGCTTCTTCTTCCTCTTTTACGTTTTGAGCCTCCACTATGTGCAAGGGTTAATCGCATTTCTTTTGGTAAGTAGTATAATACTTGAAGTTTCGATTTTTAAGTTGTTAAATTGGGGGTTTTGTCTAATAGTTTTTGACAGTCGTAAATTGAGGGTGAGGGGCTATAATAGTGCCGATTTTGCTTTCTCACTAATCTCACTATTTTCGCTTCACTCCTTGGCCATCACATTTATGTGTCCATCACTTGGGTCTCTTGATCTTTTCAGTAAGTATTATAGACGAGATCTTGATTCTGCGCTTAAGTGGTGACTAATAGAGATTGTTATGGTAGTTGAGGAAGGTATAGAAAACTCTTAATCAATTGCCAATGATTCAATCCGCGAGAATCAAAGTGGTTCGATTGGAGGTAACTCTAAAATGTTCATTGTTGGATTATTGGTTTTGGGTTTCATTTAAATTGTAATGTAGGACTGATCATGGGGTTTGAATGGTCTAATTTAGGTTCATGAGGGCTTGAATGACTGTGCGTGACGAATCGAAACCAGGTGTATAGGTGTGTAAACACTACCCTAATCGTAGATCGGCGAAAGCCAAAATAAAGGACCGTTGACACTACACGGGCGTGCCCTCGCTGGCGTGGTAGTCCGTAAGCCTAAACATGGGCTTATGATCGTGGAGGCCGGCCATGAGCAATTTCATGGGCTGAAGCCGTATTAGGCTATTTTGGGCCAAACTAGGTCGTGTAGGCCCTACGGGCACGTGGGCCCTACACGGGTAAACCACACGGACATATGGAGAATATTAGGCCAGGTTGTGTAGTTCACACGGCCATGGCCATTTCTGGGCCCATTTTCACTGTTGGACTGTTAAGGTTGCAGGGATCACCCGAGACGACTGTGGTCCTTCTGTTGGGTCGGTAAGTTTACCTAGACCCCTTATTTGATAAAATGACTATTTTGCCCTTATATGTGATGTATATATATATGTACTTGTATGACTATATTTTAGCATGCTATTTAAACTGTAATGGATACATGTATGATTCTATGATATGAGTTGACATGATTGTATGATGCATTGCATGGGGATGGGTTTATACTGATCGGAGGAAGTGTACTGAAAGGCTTCGAGCCTAAATTACTGGCAGCCCAGCTGCACATTACTGTATATTGCCGCAACCGATGCTAATTCTAGAGTGTAGGGATGGGTGGGCTGATTATATCCCCACATGGAGTGTAAGGTTGGACAAGTAGGAGTGTAGAGGTTGGATGGGTAGGACTTATATATTATTTAAACTGTTACTGCACTGATTATTGTTCCTATAGTAGGCCAAGGCCCAAATGAATGACTGTTTCTGTATTGAGATGGGCTAAATCCCAAACTAATATTGTCACTGTTACTAAAAAGGGCTTAGGCCCAAACTGTGTTTGTTTTTTGACTGTTTGCTTATATGGGGTTACACACTGAGTTTTTGTAAACTCACCCATCTGTTTATCTATACAGGTAATCCCCAGGCTTAGGCGAATTGGTGTTGCGAGGAACTCAAGGTGGCCACACAACCTCATTTACTATCATATTTGCTTTATTTTTATAAGTAATTTTATTTTGGGTATTTTTACTGTAATAAGGCCATTATGGATTTTAACATTAATTTGGGGATTTTTATTTGCTTTGGCTTATAACTGCTAGAGATAAGAAAACTCGAGTTTTTAAAAGAAACAATGTTTTTACAAAGTAAACGCAAGTATGCAACTATTTTAAAAAGCTTTCGCTATAGAATGATATTTTTGGAAATGAATAACGATTTTTAAGTAAATACTTTTTGGATAGCAACGTAAGTTTCAAAAAGATAACTATTTTTCAAAAACACACAAAGAGGTTAAATATTTAGTAAGAGTTTTCATCGATATAACACTTTACTAAAAACACCCAATGTGACATCACCAGATTCGGCCATAACGTCCAGGTAGGGTTTGGGGTGTTACAGACCATGAGGTAGAGGCCCATGGCAGCTGGTATGATTTGGAAACTTTCATGGTGTAGCCTTTAGTAAGATGAAGACTGGATTGGCAGAACACGATACATGGATGCACGTAAGGCCATATGGTTAAGACCCACGGCATAATATGATATGATTGTATGTATGTTCATGGTGTAGCCATCGATAGTGTATGAATAGAAATGGTAGATTATGATACATGAAACTTTGTATAAGTCCATGAGGTGGAAACCCATGGTAGCTTCTATGAAGTTCATCAGGATAGTAAAAACAAGATTTTGTATGATGCCTTTATGGTGTATTTCATTTGAACCTTGATGTGTGGTCCCTGAGTGTCTGGTAAGTTGTGTATATCTTTCTTTATGATAAAATGTGAATAAATTATGTTAGCTCCATTAAAACTAGATGAGATTAGGTATTGATAGGCTCAGAGTTAGGAACTGAGTAAGATTTGTGAAATAATTGAATGAGTTTTTAGAAAGAACTGTGTAGCTGTATGATAATGAAGATATCTGTCATTATGATCTGATAGTGTTAGATATGGTTATATTTGTAGTTATGAGTGACCTAAGAAATTTTCAATGTGAGATCATTTGTGTTATGAAACCCTAACCTGAATCCGTCGCCGGAACAAGGTTACAAAGCTTTACAGAAGTTTACAAATCAAATAGATAGAAAATACAAACATTCCACATTATATAGCATTCACGTAAAAAACCAATCAAAATCATACATATTGGCCCTTATACAAGACCTCGAGGCCCAAAATATGTATTAGAAACAAATCGGGACTAAATCAAAAACTCAAAAAAAATTCGAAAACATTTAAAATTTTTAACACTGCAAGGGTAGCAGATGTAACACCCCGAACCCGAGACCATCGCCGGTGTCGGACACGAGGGGTTAACAAGCCAAATCCACATATTTCACCCACCAATTTGACATTTCCAGACAGGCTGGAAATCTGCGTCACTGTCACCTTAAAAATCATATCTCGAGTTTCAAAACTCAGAAACTGATTCCGTAAATTTTCCCTGAATTTAGACTCATATATTCATCCATGCATTTATTTCTAGAATTTTTGGTCACGCCAATTGGTACAGTTTATTAGTTAAAGTCACCCATGTTACAGGGATCGACTGCTCTGACCTTCGCGCGTTACAACTTGAATATCTCTCTGTACAGGGCTTTAATACTGGTGACGTTTATTTCTAATGAAACTAGACTCAAAATGGAATCTGTACATATAAGGTATGACTCCTAATTCTTTCTGGATAATTTATAATAAATTTTTAAAGTTGCGACAGGGGACCCAGAAACCGTTCTGGCCCTATCTCACAATAGCTTTAATATCTCTTAACATGTAACTCCTATGACCGTTTCGTTTATTCCACATGAAAGTAGACTCATTAAGGTTCATTTACATAATTTATTAATTATTTAATACCATTCCTACAAATTTTTGTGATTTTTCAAAACCATAACACTGCTGCTGCCAGCATCTGTTTTCAAAGTAACCATTACCTATTTCATGATTTCCACGATTCAAATGGCCCTTTTTGCACACATAGCACAAAGTGTGATTATGATTAACCATTCCAATGGCTAATCCTTTCAGACAATTTCATACCCCATAATGATTATCATACAAACTATTATAAAATCATACTAAAAACGTATATAAGCCATTTTCGCATGGCTATCCAAGCTTACACAAAACCGAAAGGTACATGACCTTCAACATTAGGGTAGTCCTATACATGCCATTTCAAAGTTCAACCAAAATTATACCAAAATGGAGGCTTTGATAGTGTAGATGACTTCGACTTTAATGACCCCGAATCCGATCGCTAACGAGCAAAATCTATAAAACAGAGAGCCAAAGCAACGGGGTAAGCATTTTTATGCTTAGTAAGTCTCAAGCAATAAAATCAGCTTTAACTAAGGCATTACATTCACAAAGCCAAATGAATCATTTCATTAATACACATTCACATAATCATACTTGCTTCACACTTCATCATTGTATACTTTCACAAGATATCAACCAATTCAATAGCTGAAAATTCGTTAGTCGATTGAGCGAATGTTACTCAAACATATCGACTTTTCCAATGCACATATAAACATACCTTTTCCTTTGGGCTTTTCGAGCGTACTAATTAAATTTATTACAGCAACCAACGCCACCTTCAGCCCAAGCTTCTTGAATACAACCGGATATAACCACATGCACGAATGCCTTGGTCTTAGCCCGGATAGAACGACTTGCACAAATGCCTTGGTATTAGCCCGGATTTAACAACTTGCACGAATGCCTTGGTCTTAGCCGGATGTGGTCACTAGCACAATGGCCTTCGGTCTTAACCCGGTATAATTACTAGCATAAATGTCTTGGGACTTAGCCGGATATCATTCAATTGCTCATGCACACACATACATCAATAATCATTACACATCCATGTTTCATTTTCGTTACTAAGGCTCAAACACAAACATATCACTTGCATAATCGCCTTGGGACTTAGCCCGGTATCATTCAAATACTCATACACACATAAATCAATAATCATTACACATCCATATTTCATTTCACATAATTCGAGTAGGGTCATTTCTTGAGGACTTACCTCGGATGTTGTCGAACAACTTCGACGGCTAATCGATCACTTTTTCCTTCCCCTTATCCAATTGTGGCCCTCTAAGCTCTTGAGCTAATTCAAACAAATTCAATTCATTAAAGTCTCGCTTGCTAGCCTTGGCCGAATACACATATCATTGACTCAACATCACATAACTAAGCACTTTAGTCAATTTTCTTTAATTACGCACACATTCGGCCTTAGCTCACAACAAGGTAGCCGATTACCTAAGTCAAGAATAGGCATCATTAAGCTTGCCTCTAACCGAATGCATGCACAATAATTCCCCCCATGTGGCCGATTATACTTAGTCATACTTGCATAAAATCAACAATAAATTGCAAGATTTTCACATCATATGTGTACTAGGCCGATTGTACATGCAAATTTCACAACATTCTTCAACAAATTTCTTCTTTAAACAACATATTTATCACTTTCTTCATAATCAAAATATCATGTGCAATCATATATACACATATAGGTGCAAGGTCAATTTCAAGGTGTCCATAGCCATCCAAAACACAAATTTTACTAACATGCAAGAAGCATGAACCATGCTCATGAATGCATCATGGCGAATACATCACAATCATGCCCTTTCAACTTCAATCATGGTTAAACAAAAGAAAACTCAATGTCTTACTCAAGATGGCTACAAGAAATTTCAAGAGTAGAAAATCCATCATTGCATGCATCATTAGCAAGCTTCACATTTAGCATGCAATGGCTTTAACACAATAACAACTTTGGCCAAATACCATTCCCATGGCATAACAAGGATTTGAACCATGGCTAACATGAACATCAAGTTAGCAACTAAAACATGCATGAAACTCATAACACAACCTCATACATACCTTACTCTTGATGCAAGTTTAGCCAAATTTCCTTCTAGATCTCTTCTAAACAAAGAAAATGAAGCAAAAATCCTTCCTTTTTCCTTAGTATTTTCGGCCAAAGAAGAGAAAAATAGATGAACAAAATTTTTTTCTTTGCTTCTCTTTCACTCACGGCAAAAAGGGGGAAAGGATGAGCGAATTTTTGATTTTTTTTTGTTTCTCTTCCTACATGCTTAATTTTTTTATCATTTATCACATCATGCATTAACAAAACATGTCATAACATGTTTTCCTTGCCCATATTCCCTTGTCATGGCCGGCCACTATACCATCTTTGGGGAAATTTGACATGCAAATCCCTTATTTTTGCATGCATGATCAACTAGTCATCACACATTTCCCCATCATACTTTCAAAGTTTACTACTAGGTCCTTTCTAGTGAAATTCACATTTATAATTCTAAATTGAAACATCAAAATGTCATACACAAATTAACACATATCATAGGCATCAAAATAAATTTTAAATTATTTTTATGCCTCGGTTTTGTGGTCCCGAAACCACATCCCGACTAGGGTCAATTTTGGGTGTCACAACTCTCCCCACTTAAGAAATTTTCGTCCCGAAAATCTTACCGTAAATAGGGTTGGGTATCGCTCTTTCATAGAGTTCTCGGTTTCCCAAGTAGCTTCTTCTATCCCGTGTTTGAGCCATAACACTTTCACTAGCGGAACCCGCTTGTTCTGCAACTCTTTCACTTCACGTGATAGGATACGAATCGGTTCTTCCTCATAACTCATATTGGCTTGAATTTCAACCTCCGATGGACTAATCACGTGCGATAGATTAGGTCTATAGCGTCGAAGCATCGAAACATGAAAGACATCGTGAATCTTTTCGAGTTCAGGGGGCAAAATCAGACGATATGCCACTGGACCGACTCGCTCGGATATCTCATATGGTCCAATGAACCTCGGGCTCAACTTGCCCTTACGCCGAATCGAGTATCTTTTCCAAGGCGAAACCTTAAGAAACACTTTATCTCCCACCGATACTCAATGTCCTTTCGTTTCAAATCCGCGTGCACGACTTTCGACGATCGGAGGGCTATTTTCGACTTTCACGGATTACTTTTACTTTCATTCAGCATCTTTAATCAAATCCACACGAAAATTTTGTTTTCACCGAGCTCGGTCCAAAACAATGGTGTACGGCATTTACGCCGTACAAAGCCTCGTAAGGCGCCATCTTAATACTTGATTGAAAACTATTGTTGTAAGCGAATTCAATCAAAGGTAGGTACCGCTCCCATGAACCATCGAACTCGAGGATGCAACATCTCAACATATCCTCAAGTATCTCGAATTATCCGCCGGATTGACCATCGGTTTGGGGGTGAAAGGCGGTCTGAAATGCAACTTGGTACCCAAAGCTTCTTGCAATTTCTTCCAAAATCGCGAGGTGAACCTCGGATCTCTATCCGACACAATGTAAATCGGTACCCGTGTAATCTCACAACTCGAGAAACGCATAATTCAGCTAGTTTATCTAATGAAAATCCGTGACGACAGGATAAAGTGAGCCGACTTAGTCAATCTATCAACAACAACCCAAATCGCATCCTTCTTACTTGTCGACAATGGCGGTCCGGACACAAAGTCCATTGTGACTCGATCCCATTTCCACTCGGGTATCGTGATCGGTGAAGTAATCTCAAGGCACTTGATGTTCCGCTTTCACTTGTTGACATATTAAACATCTCAAAACAAAATCGGAGATGTCTCGTTTCATACCATGCCACCAAAACCGACGTTTCAAATCGTTGTACATCTTCGTACTCCGGTGGATTGCCATTCGGCTACAATGGGCTTCGTTCGAATTATCGAAATAAGTTCAATTCCTTGGAACACACAGACGACTTTTGAACCTCAAACAATCGTCATCATCGATCTGAAACTCTGATTCCTTGTTCGAAACACACTCGACCCGTTTTGCAACCAACTCATCGTCGACCTTCCGAGCTTCACAAATTTGATGTATCAATAATGGTTTGGCTTTCAATTCAGCTACTAACACGTTGTCGGATCGAAGCGGACAAGTGCACATTCATCGTCAGAAGCGAATAATGATTTACGACTCAAGGCATCCGCAACCACATTCGCCTTTCCCGGGTGATAGTCAATGACCAGCTCATAATCCTTTAACAGTTCGAGCCAACGTCTTTGTCGCAGATTTAAGTCTCTTTGGGTCATCAAATATTTGACTTTTGTGATCCGAGTACACATGGCACCTCTCACCAAATAAGTAATGTCGCCAAATCTTCAAGGCGAATACGATGGCAGCCAATTCGAGATCATGGGTCGGATAATTTTTCTCGTGTGGCTTTAATTGCCTCGACGCATAGGCCACAACTCGACCTTCTTGCATCAATACGCAACCTAACCCAAGTAGGGAGGCGTCACTATAGATGACAAACTCTTTGCCAGATTCGGGTTGCACTAGAATTGGGGCTTCATCAAATAAGTTTTCATTGATCGAAACTTTTCGACATTTCTCCGTCCATTCGAACTTAACATCCTTTTGGAGTAGCCGTCATCGGCGTGGCTATCGTGGAGAAACCTTTACAAATCATCGGTAATAACCAAGCAAGCCCCAAAAGCTCGAACCTCGTAATATTTCTGAGGCTTCCAATTAAGTATGGCTGAAATTTTATTGGTCGACTCGAATACCGATGCAGATACCACATGACCCAAGAAGCTAACTTCTCTTAACCGTAACTCACACTTGCTTGAACTTAGCATATAATTGCTTATCCCGTAAAATTTGCAAGACTAACCTCGTGTGTTCAAGATGTTCGGTCTCATTTCTTGAATAGACCAAGATGTCATCAATGAACACGACTACGAATCGATCCAAATATGGTCTCAAGATCCGATTCATTAAATCCATAAATACCGCAGGGCATTAGTAAGCCCAAACGGCATCACTAGGAACTCATAGTGACCATATCTCGCTCAAGGCGTCTTGGGTACGTCCGAATCTCGAATTCGCAATTGTAATAGCCCGATCTCAAATCTATTTTCGAGAACACCGAGGCTCCTTCAGTTGATCGAACAAGTCATCGATACGTGGTAACGGATATTTGTTCTTTATCGTCGCTTTATTAAGTCGACGATAGTCGATCACGACCTCATGGTTCCATCCTTCTTTTCACAAACAACACCGGCGCACCCAAGGCGAAAAACTCAGGCGAGCAAAACCTCTATCCACCAATTCTTGCAATCGAGCTTTCAACTCCTTTAATTCCGTTGGTGCCATACGATCACGGAGCTATCGAAATTGAGTGGTACCGGTACCAATTCGATGCCAAATTCTATTTCCGAACAGTGGTAAACCCGGCAATTCTTCCGGAAAACATCCGGTATTCACAAACCACGCATCGATTCGGGTTTCTTTTCGATTCCTTGTCATCGAGCACATACGGAAGGTACACTTCGCACCCTTTTCTTACATATTTCCGCCAACATTGCGATATTACATTTGGTAACCCTTTAAGTCCGTAGACTCAACCCGAATTATCTCGTTATTCGCACCTCAAATCGATAGTCTTGCTCTTGCAATTTACAACCGCATCGTGCACGGTCAACCAATCCAAACCAAGAATAACGTCAATTCATCGAACGGCAAAAGCATCAAGTCCGCGGAAGACAAGAACCTCGGAACACTAAGGGACTTTTCTTGCACACTTTGTTGACAAGCACGTAATGAGCCAAGGGTTTGACACCGAATTACAAACTCGATGAGACTCAATAGGCAAAGTCTTCTTGGATGCTAAGGTTTCACATATATAAGAATGAGTAGAACCAGGTCAATCAAAGCAATCACATTAGTATTGAAAAGAGTGAAAGTACCGTAATGACATCCGGTGAGGCAAGATCCTCGCATGCGCAGTATGGCATAAGTCCTAGCAGAGCACGAGCCTCGGATCCGATGGTAGCATCTCTAGATCCTCTCGACCGCCACTAACATTGCCCACATTTCTAGGTGGCCTACCTCGGCGATGGTAGCACCGGGTTTCCACTCGACTTACATTTTGTTCAAGCAACCTCGGGCAATCCTTCATAAGGTGGTCGGTCGATCCACACTTATAGCAGGAGCGATCACGGAACCAACAGCTCCCGAATGCCATTTGCCACAATGCGAGACACTCGCCTCTCTCGCGATCATTTCCACCATCGGCGATCGAAGTGACTCGTGTGGTCACAGGGGTCGATCGCGTCCTCGTCTAGAAAAAGCGCCTCTAGACCGGCTCACATCATCTCGAAATCTCTTCGATGCTGTTGAAGAGACTTTCCGAGGACCTTTTCGAATTCTCCAGTTCCCACATCAACTTTTTGTTTCTCCTTTCTAAGCTCTTGACTTTACAAGCTCGCTCAACAAGTATTACAAACTCGTATTTCGAGAATGCCAACGAACATCCTTATATCATCATTCAGCCCATCCTCGTTGCGTTTACATAATAGCTTCGGACGAAATGCATTCTCGCTGCATCGGCTAAGCCTCACAAATTTTCGTTCGTAGTCGAATCGACATAGAACCTTGCTTAAGATCAAGAAATTCCTTCGCTTTTGGTCGATGAATCTCGATCGATATACTTTTTTGAACTCGGTTTGAAAGAATTCCCAAGTCACTTGCTCTCTAGGCACCACAAGTCGAGTACTCCACCAATAATAGGCGAATCGCGTAGCAAGGAGATGGTACACTTTAAGCACTCATCGGTGTACAAGATAGCTCATCGAGCACCGGATAGTGTTATCCAACCAAAATTCAGCTTGCTCGGCATCGCCGCTATCCGTAGCCTTGAATTCAGTGGCCCCATGTTTACTTAATTGTCGATCGGGGCTTACTTGACCTTATTTGGTCGATTCTACGGAGGTATTGTAGGTGCGGGGTTGCATTAGTCGGGAATGGAGGTTGTGGAGCAGTCGTGTTAGTTCGAATGTATTGGTTGAACCAATCATTCATCACACTATAAAAGGCTTGCCTAGCCTCATCATTCGGATTGTTGGCCATAGGTTGAGAGTCCACCGACGCTGTCCCTTGCGCGGAGCAGCGCCACACTCTCCACATCATCAGCTATTGCTCGGTTGGGATCGGGATCCATTGCTATAAACAAACACAAAGTCAAATTGTCGAAATCACCACACTATCAATTCATCATTTAATGGCATGTATAGCTAGACCCCAAACATATCACGGTAGTCCTAGAATCGACTAAACCGTGGCTCGATACCAATAAAATTATAACACCCGAACCCGAGACCATCGCCGTGTCGGACACGAGGGTTAACAAGCCAAATCCACATATTTCACCCACCAATTTGACATTTCCAGACAGGCTGGAAATCTGCGTCACTGTCACCTTAAAAATCATATCTCGAGTTTCAAAACTCGGAAACTGATTCCGTAAATTTTCCCTGAATTTAGACTCATATATCCATCCATGGATTTATTTCTAGAATTTTTGGTCGGACCAATTGGTACAGTTTATTAGTTAAAGTCACCCATGTTACAGGGATCAACTGCTCTGACCTTCGCGCTTTACAACTTGAATATCTCTCTGTACAGGGCTTTAATACTGGTGACATTTGTTTCAAATGAAACTAGACTCAAAATGGAATCTGTACATATAAGGCATAACCCCTAATTCTTTCTGTATAATTTATAATAAATTTTTAAAGTTGCGACAGGGGACCCAGAAACCGTTCTGGCCCTATCTCACAATAGCTTTAATATCTCTTAACATGTAACTCCTATGACCGTTTCGTTTATTCCACATGAAAGTAGACTCATTAAGGTTCATTTACATAATTTATTCATTATTTAATACCATTCCTACAAATTTTGGTGATTTTTCAAAACCATACCACTGCTGCTGCCAGCATCTGTTTTCAAAGTAACCATTACCTATTTCATGATTTCCACGATTCAAATGGCCCTTTTGCACACATAGCACAAAGTGTGATTATGATTAACCATTCCAATGGCTAATCCTTTCAGACAATTTCATACCCCATAATGATTATCATACAAACTATTATAGAATCATACTAAAACGATATAAGCCATTTTCGCATGGCTATCCAAGCTTACAGAACCGAAAGGTACATGACCTTCAACATTAGGGTAGTCCTATACATGCCATTTCAAAGTTCAACCAAAATTATACCAAAATGGAGGCTTTGATAGTGTAGATGACTTCGACTTTAATGACCCCGAATCCGATCGCTAACGAGCAAATTCTATAAAACAGAGAGCCAAAGCAACGGGGTAAGCATTTTTATGCTTAGTAAGTCTCAAGCAATAAAATCAGCTTTAACTAAGGCATTACATTCACATAGCCAAATGAATCATTTCATTAATACACATTCACATAATCATACTTGCTTCACACTTCATCATTGTATACTTTCACAAGATATCAACCAATTCAATAGCTGAAAATTCGTTAGTCGATTGAACG
The DNA here is from genome assembly GCF_025698485.1 of Gossypium arboreum. Lineage (NCBI taxonomy): Eukaryota > Viridiplantae > Streptophyta > Magnoliopsida > Malvales > Malvaceae > Gossypium > Gossypium arboreum. Next base: position 43,879,300 of record NC_069074.1, on the reverse strand, counting down.
AATGTTACTCAAACATATCGACTTTTCCAATGCACATATAAACATACCTTTTCCTTTGGGCTTTTCGAGCGTACTAATTAAATTTATTACAGCAACCAATGCTCACCTTCAGCCCAAGCTTCTTCGGAATACAACCGGATATAACCACATGCACGAATGCCTTCGGGTCTTAGCCCGGATAGAACGACTTGCACAAATGCCTTCGGGTATTAGCCCGGATTTAACAACTTGCACGAATGCCTTCGGGTCTTAGCCCGGATGTGGTCACTAGCACAATGGCCTTCGGTCTTAACCCGGTATAATTACTAGCATAAATGTCTTGGGACTTAGCCGGATATCATTCAATTGCTCATGCACACACATACATCAATAATCATTACACATCCATGTTTCATTTTCGTTACTAAGGCTCAAACACAAACATATCACTTGCATAATCGCCTTCGGGACTTAGGGTATCATTCAAATACTCATACACACATAAATCAATAATCATTACACATCCATATTTCATTTCACATAATTCGAGTAGGGTCATTTCTTGAGGACTTACCTCGGATGTTGTCGAACGGCTTCGACGGCTAATCGATCACTTTTTCCTTCCCCTTATCCAATTGTGGCCCTCTAAGCTCTTGAGCTAATTCAAACAAATTCAATTCATTAAAGTCTCGCTTGCTAGCCTTGGCTGAATACACATATCATTGACTCAACATCACATAACTAAGCACTTTAGTCAATTTTCTTTAATTACGCACACATTCGGCCTTAGCTCACAACAAGGTAGCCGATTACCTAAGTCAAGAATAGGCATCATTAAGCTTGCCTCTAACCGAATGCATGCACAATAATTCCCCATGTGGCCGATTATACTTAGTCATACTTGCATAAAATCAACAATAAATTGCAAGATTTTCACATCATATGTGTACTAGGCCGATTGTACATGCAAATTTCACAACATTCTTCAACAAATTTCTTCTTTAAACAACATATTTATCACTTTCTTCATAATCAAAATATCATGTGCAATCATATATACACATATAGGTGCAAGGTCAATTTCAAGGTGTCCATAGCCATCCAAAACACAAATTTTTACTAACATGCAAGAAGCATGAACCATGCTCATGAATGCATCATGGCCGAATACATCACAATCATGCCCTTTCAACTTCAATCATGGTTAAACAAAAGAAAACTCAATGTCTTACTCAAGATGGCTACAAGAAATTTCAAGAGTAGAAAATCCATCATTGCATGCATCATTAGCAAGCTTCACATTTAGCATGCAATGGCTTTAACACAATAACAACTTTGGCCAAATACCATTCCCATGGCATAACAAGGATTTGAACCATGGCTAACATGAACATCAAGTTAGCAACTAAAACATGCATGAAACTCATAACACAACCTCGTACATACCTTACTCTTGATGCAAGTTTAGCCAAATTTCCTTCTAGATCTCTTCTAAACAAAGAAAATGAAGCAAAAATCCTTCCTTTTTCCTTAGTATTTTCGGCCAAAGAAGAGAAAAATAGATGAACAAAATTTTTTTCTTTGCTTCTCTTTCACTCACGGCAAAAGGGGGGGAAAGGATGAGCAAATTTTTTATTTTTTTTTGTTTCTCTTCCTACATCTTAATTTTTTTATCATTTATCACATCATGCATTAACAAAACATGTCATAACATGTTTTCCTTGCCCATATTCCCTTGTCATGGCCGGCCACTATACCATCTTTGGGGAAATTTGACATGCAAATCCCTTATTTTTGCATGCATGATCAACTAGTCATCACACATTTCCCCATCATACTTTCAAAGTTTACTACTAGGTCCTTTCTAGTGAAATTCACATTTATAATTCTAAATTGAAACATCAAAATGTCATACACAAATTAACACATATCATAGGCATCAAAATAAATTTTTAAATTATTTTTATGCCTCGGTTTTGTGGTCCCGAAACTACATCCCGACTAGGGTCAATTTTGGGCTGTCACAGCAGAACTATGTGGTGAGGCCGTGTGACTCACATAGTCAAGAGACATGTTCGTGTCCCAAGTCGTGTGGACATTCGAAATAGGGACACACGGCAATGTCCCTTTAAGAGTATGCCCAAAGATCAATCATGAGATAGTTGTAATAGCATACTTGATTTACCATGTTTATTAATATAAGGCATTTCCATTATTATTTCAGTTTCTTTTCTGTGTGTATAAATAAACTGTTTTATAATAATGTCTTGAGAATAATATGATTGTTCTTAAAATATCCTTAGTCAAGTATTATTGTTGACTAGGACAACAATAATGCATTAAGACTAACATGTAGTTGATTGATGATAAAGAGTTGTCATTGATATGGAGTGTCAAAGTCAATGCATGAATATGTGTGTTAGAGAACAACATATTGGACTGACACGCTATGAGTATGTTTCTTGGATTATTATGTAATTGTCACAACATTACTCATAGTGATTAATATGTATATGATCCTCAGACTTGAGATCATCGTTATCCCAACATTGTGAGTTGTATATTTTGATACAGTCAAATGTACACCGTAATTGGTTGTTCTATAAAGGCTGATGTTGGATATACCACAATCTATGTAGAGGGATATGGTTGATGAATATAGAATAAGTCCCTCCTACATAATGGGAGTAATATCATAGGCCACTTGATTGAGTGAGACTAGAAATGCATGGCCATGCTCAAATAAGTTGATATGAGATGTCATACTTATTTGTATATCATAGTCTACTCAAGATATCAAGAAACATGAGATGGACTATGCAAGTGTGACTAGTCCATGACTTGTGTTCATTCCAGAGATAAAGGACTTAAGGATTAATGCATGAAAGGTAAATCACAAAAGGTTATGTCGAATCATGACTTATTGTAACCTAGGCAGCAATGATGCATTGCTAGATGCCACTCATTGTGTGTAAAATTAGAATCATTCTAGTATTACTGCTAACGTTACAAGAGCCTACAGGGTCACACCATATGGTTGAGATGATCGGAATAAAACATAGTTGGTATTGTGTGTGGTTGCCACATGAATTAAATTAATTATAGAATTAATTTAATTAGGCAATCAAATATCGAACATATTATATGTACAAGGATGTTGTACACATAATGAGAACATAATTCTATTAATATATGAATTTGGTTCGTATATAAATTTAAATAAATATAGTTTACTGAAATTTTTGTTGTAATTAATGTAATTATAATTTTCGGTTAAAACATTATTATTTTTATTTATTTTAAAATTTTGTGAATTAATATTTTTTATAAATATACCAATTCAAAAGGGGAGTTATACAAGGATTAAAACTACCCCGAAAACCTAGTTTTGTGGTCTAGCAGCCGTCAAGCAAAGAAATCTCTCAAAAATAGTTTTGGGGACTTCTTCCATTCATTGTTAATTGGATCGATTACGTAGAGGTCGGTATCTGAAAAGTTGCGACTTAGTTCGATAGTGGTTATGAATTCTCGTTGTCGAGGCATCACTGTCTACTCATATTGAAATTTCGGTAATTTCAAAACCATCATTATAATTTCATTTTTCCCAATCTGTTCCTCGCACATAGATCTATGGTTTGGATTGTCAGAATTTTATTTTTTCGCTGTGCCTTGAGGGCACCGGTATTCCAGCAGTCCACAGCCAGTGTCCGTGCTTGTGTAACTTGCTAACTTGTGCCACACGGCCAAGCCATACACCCGTGTGCCAGGCCGTGTGAGTATACTGACTTGCACTCTTTAATAGATACAGAAGACACACGGCCGTGTCACTTAGCTATGTGTCACACACGGCTAAGACACACGCCCGTGTCTTTGCCCGTGTGGATGAAAATAGGCTGTTTTACAAGCCATATTTCTTACCCAATTTGGTGTCAACCTACAATTTACAGTATGCACATCAAAAAATCATAGTTAGGCATCCAAAATCAAGCTTTAAACATATAATATCTTCACATACAACCAATATGCCTTTAGGCACCTCAGATGATAGCTTATAACATGTGTATTCATGTACTCAATATATTCATATGTATAACTAACTTATATACATATTTGTACCCAAAGTTTACCAAGCCAATTTTCATTATTTCAAATCAAGTCACTTACCTACCAAAACATACCATTTGGTGCCAAAATGTATTTCAAATACTAACATATTTAGATATATATACCTTACATATCAAGGTACCGATTCATGATCAATTCATCAAATCCCAAAACACATGTATAAAATGCACATTTAGCTAAAATTTTAACTTTCACCATACAACCATAAACCAAACCACACATCAACCATATAAGGTAAATATGCACAAACCCAAATGTGCCAAAACACAAGCCAAATAAATGGCTAATCTCAACAAAATACATATAGGCCAACATTAACCAGAATACCTATACATGCCATTATAACCAAAATCAAAACATTCGAAAGTACCCATAGAACCGATGGATAGTGTGATATAACTCCGACTAGCTTCCAACCCGATCAAGTTTTCGATAATCTAAAAAGTAAAGAAAAACAACTACGTAAGTAATGAATGCTTAGTAAGCTCGTATAAACTCTAATCATATCAATCCATTTCCAATATGAAATTTATACATATCAAGAATAATCATATACTGATACCACATGATTGTTGAACCAAATTCAACAACTCACAAAATGAGTAAATCCATAGCATCACTTATACATATGATCCCTAGTATAGTAGGATTTTAAACAACTTTAAACTCTTCCAAATTTCTTTATTTTCATTTGCATTTCATTACTTTCCACACCCGTTCCATATGCATATGCATATCATTCAACCATAGCCACAAGCTAGTGCATTTAAACATAGCCCTTTTCGAATTAATCACATGATAAGCTATTTCATAAGAAATTGCATAATTTAAACCTTACCACTTTTTCATGAGTACAAGCATATTTTCAATTGAGCACTTACCATTTCAATGCAAATTATAAGTAAACATAATACCATTCAACCAAAAGCTTGGCACTTTCCTAAGCATCAAACAACACATGTCATCATACTCGAACATATTTCATATAAATTCAACATTGATAACCTTTTTTTCTCAACATGTCACACTTGATTTTATTACTCGTCTCAACTTACATAATTTCCATGTATAAACATATCAAAGATATTCATATATGTACATGTCATGATACATATCATTCTCTTACCGTTTCTTAATATAAATATATCATCCATTTCAATATATCAATATACCATGTACCATAATTTCCATGTATTTCATATATATACCTGTATTAGTTTGTATCGAACTCATATCGTCTCATAACAGAACATTTCCCATTTAAACATTTAGAATATCGTTGGATACTTCGGTAGCTCACACACATGGTGTGCTAAACTATAATCCATCAATTCTTGTACATGTATGCTCATACGAGCTTTGAATCGGTAGGCTCTTACGAGCTGTAATCGATAAGCTCATACGAGCTAACGGTAAGCTCATACGAGCTAAATATCGATAAGCTCATACGAGCTGAATATCGATAAGCTCTTTCGAGCTGAGAATCGGTAACCCTAATGACATGTCATTTGTATCCTATGAATTCCTATGGTTCAAACGGGACTAAGTAATCATCGTACGTCATTGGATTTATGTAGTTTTATAACACGATAAATTGCATACTGACATATATATATAGATTTAATCACAATATAATCACCTATTAACATTCACTTTAATCAAAATTATATAGAATACAGTTCATATGAACTTACCTGGCTAACTTATAGAAATACCAAGATTCAGAGGCATTTTGGTAATTTTCTATTTTTCACCCGATCCTGATCTAAATTAATAATTTTATTCAATATATTAATTTAGAGAATAAAACAATTTGTTTCATGTAATTTGGTTTTTTTTACATTTTTACAAAATTGCCCATAAAGTTTTATTTAGTCCCAAAACCCAAAACATGAAAATTAACCATTTTTAATACAAACCCAAGCTAGTCGAATGTTCATAGTATTCAAAACATTCTATTTATGCAATAATTTCACATTAAATCCTTGTACTTTTATTAATTTAACAAATTAATCCCTAATCGAAACATCAAAATTCCTTAACAAAATACTTTTAAATATCAATCAACATTCCAAATTCATCAATGGAAACATTCAAAATCTTTAACAGTTTCAAAATCAAAGGTATGGGCTAGCTAGACCTAGTTGCAATGATCTCAAAAACATAAAAGTTATTGAAAATAGGTAAAGTTTGCTTACCAATTCAACAAGCCAAAATTGGCTGAGTGTTAAGCCCTAGCTAAAGCTTCCTTGTTTAAAAAATTTTGATGGAACCAAAGTTAAAGAAGATTATAATTAATTTTTTCATGTTTTGATTATAATATACATAATAATTTACTCTTTTACTCTTGTAATTAAAACCAAACATTAACAATTTACAAAGCCACTAATGTCCACCAACCTTTGAATGGTCAATTTACTATTTAAGTCCCTTTTCCTTTATTCAAATAACCATTTAATCACTCAAATCAAATAGTGATTAAATTTTACATCTTTTACAATTTAGTCCTTTTTAATTAATTAATCATCGAAACGTTAAAATTTTCCAATGAAAGTTTCTACCACCTTAACAGCACTTTGTAAATATTTATAAAAATATTTATGGCTCGGTTTATAGAAACTAGGTCCCGATACCTCATTTTCTAAAACCACTTGACCTTAGGGTCAAACCACTTGAACTTAATAAATCGTTTATATAACATATATTATCATATCAAAAACCTTTTAAAAACCATATTTTACTTGTAAATATTATATTTAATATTTACAAACTTACTTGTCGGATTTGGTGGCCTTGAAACTACTATTTTCAACACCACTGCAAAACGGGCTGTTACAAAATGATTGAAACAAAGCTAATTGGAATCAGACATATCGAGTTTATGTTTGGATTGTAATGATCTTTTCTATAATCATATAAAGTCTGAGATATGGGTATTTTGAACATCCACAGTCTTGAAAGCAATTAATGATGTGAATATCAACATATTGATCTATGAAATACATTATCAGTATGGGTTGTATTGTAACATCCCAAAAATCTAGAGTTAGTAAAATCGGGTTTGTGAATCGAGAGAGAGTGGTCATGCCTTAATTTTTGAAATTTATCTATGCATTTTTAGGAAATAAATGAGGTATTGGTTTGTTGGTTAAATGTTAGTGAAATGTTCCTTGAAACCCAAGTTCAAATCCCTTGTCTCTCACCCTTTTTATTATTTTACAAATTTTGCCTTAAACCCTAATATTCGACATGCCTTGTTTTTAAAATAAATATTGCAAAATTATTTCAAGAATGAAGAAAAAGCCTAATGGTTAAAATAAATAGGAGAAACCATGGAAATTAAATGTGGTCCCAAGTTCAAATCCCTTCCCTTGCAAAATAATTAAATTTTGCAAAATCCCTTGTTTTTCAATGTGTGTTCCATCCATTACCCTTGAACCCTATGTATAAAAATAACTTTTTATTGTATTTTCAGTCTTTAATTCAAATTTTACCTATCCAAGCCGTTCACCCTCTTCCTCTCCTCTTTTCTCTTCAATTTTATTTCTTTCTCCCAAATCTGAAATCTTGAACTCCAAGATCAATCCCGAACATTGCCAAGAAAGTGCCATTGTCGTTTCTCTCGACTAGCTCTTGGGTAAGGTCTCTTCTCTCTAAAATTTCTTAATTAATCTTGTCCATTAAAAACCTAAATTTCCATATTTGGAATTTTGGGGATTTTAAATGATTTAAAAGGTATTTTTTTAGATTTTAATGAGATCTCAAACCGTTTTAAAATTCAGCCCCAATTTAGGCCACCACGAGTGGTGGTGCGTGCACCTATGGGCAAGAAAAGGGGTTGTTTTGTTTCTTGGTTCTTGCCTATATTTTTCCAGCATTAATTTGAGTTCTTCAAACCTACTAATAATATTTTAAACCCATTTCAACTAGCGAAAAACATTCTTGATCGATTGGTCATTCGGATCCCACAAATTGTGAAGCGTAAGTGCAATGAAGGGTAACTTGTTTGTTATTTCAACATAATTGTTAGGTAAAGGTTATGAATTGATTAAATGAAAGAATTTAATCATTAATTTAATCATTAATATCTACTTATTTTTCAGTATATTATTGACTTAGGTGATGACCCAAATGCCCCAAATCATCCGTAAAGGCGAAGAATGATTGTACGTACGGTTTACATCGATACAGTGTAAGGTATCTAACTAGTTTGGATTCGTAAAATACTTATAATTTCAACGATTGGTTTGAACTCATAATTGGGTGTTTGGGGGCTGGTTTAATGGTAAATTAATTGAATTTATACTGAATTTTGGTTTAGGTTCATTTAAGGAATTATTAAGGAAAATTGGAAGATTCGCTAGTGTGCTGCGAGGAAGCGAAAAATATGGTGTGGGTCCTAAACTCATAAAATTGTTTGAAAATGTTAAATATCATGTTATATATTATAAATTAGCTTGCTGATTGTATTTTCTCAATAGCCAAATTATTGATTTTGTGAGTGGCCAAACCAGGTATGTTTCGAGCCTTAAAAGACTGACATGTTGGCAAAATTGCTAGTTTGATAGTATGAATGTTTGATTGAGTTTGTAATTTCATATTTGAGTTAAGAGATATGAGAATGTTTGACTAAATGATATAATGTGTTGAGATATTAAGCTTATGTATGATTTAAATGCATGAGATATTTATTATATTGTGTACTGAAAAGGGTGCTATTTATGCACAATGAAAATCCGTGAAGTATGTGAAATTGAACGATATTCATTGATACCAACACAATGGTAATTCGAAAGATTGGAACACTATTTCTATTTACTGAAAGCATGTGATTATTGAGGACACGTTAAGCATGTCAAATGAATGTGAAAAGTATTGAGATATGATTATGTATGAGATTGTGTGACATATTGCATATGCATGGGGTTGGGATTTTGTGGTTGACAGAGGAGTTCCGTGGAGTACCAGTGGCATATTAAGTCCGCATTATTCATAGTCAGTGAACTACACTTGGAGTACTGAGGGGATTAGTGATTTTATCACATATTATATGTTATTGGCAATTGTATCGCACTATTTGATATCCGGTAGATTTTCTACATTATTGATTATTAGGTGGTTTTACCATATCGAGCTATGCTCATAATGTTTTGGAGTTTGGCAAAGGGGTTCTGGGGAACTCATGGTGTGTAGTGGATGGTATAGGTAGGAACCTTTTTGCATTGCATCATGTGCACAACATATTCGAGTGTTATTGATTTATGCTACGCATTATACTTTGTTGTATTGAATGATATCAAAATTAATGATTGTTAATCGAATGAATGATTACCTATGCTCATACACCGTTTGACATCAATTTGATAATGGCTATATAATGACATGAAATTCCTATGATGGTTTTGTTTTCTTCTGTTAATGCTAATATGTTTCACTATATTTGATGTTTTTGCCCAATTAAATAATTATTCGACTCACACTAAGCTTTTCATAAGCTTACCCCCAATAGTGTTTAACTTTTCAGGTAAACCTCGAAATTAGGACTGGACTCAGCATTCGGAGAATCACCTTGGAACTCAGACTATTCTTAATAAGTATTATTAAGTCTTTATTGGTTTTGGCTTGTAATTTTTAATTATATCTGATCTGTGGCTTGGTAACTTTTCTTTTGGGAATTTTTGCATGCATGAATTACTCAAGCATAATAACCAGATAATGCATTATATCAGGCCTAAGTAAAATTTGATATTGTTCCCTAGTTTCCACTACATTGCAAATGAACTATTTTTGAAAAACAAATCGATAAGGCAACTAATTTTCCAAAATGACTTTAAAAATGGTTTTTCTGCTGTATTAGTTTAACTTTGAGTTTTTTTAAAGAAGAGAGACAAGCAAATGGTTTTTCTAAAGCAGCACTATCAACAATAAAATAAATCCTAAGCATACACGACCTAATGAATGAATGCTTTTAAGTTAACTCAAAGTACAACTACAGTTTTCTCTAAAATGAGATTTTTTTAAAGTCTTAAAAAGTAACATAAGTTAGCTTAGCCATTTCGGTGGCTAATGTAACATTCTCAATCTAGCCATAACGTCTAGGTCGGGTTTAGGAGGTTATATGTATCGTATCGAATCAGGGTATGATTTGCTTAATGTTTGATGGTACTTGGATCTACATAAGTATTCGCCATATGTGTATATGTCCACTTGCAAATAATGATAACGAACAACTATCCTGAGTCAAGAGAAAGTATTAGCAAAAGGGTTGTATCGGTTGGATTTTTTTAAGGTATGTTCTATTTAGAAGTGCATCTGTGAACGAGATAATTAAGAAATGCCTGAAGAAATCTTCAATTAAATAAAAAAGAAATAGTGTATATTTAAAGAGTATATAATTGGTGTATATAAGTGGCTCCGACAAATAGTTGATGCAAAAACTTTCTTTCAAGAATATCAAGTGTCCATCAAGGTAATTTTGTGATAAGGCTTGCTAAGTTCTCTTGATCTTACTATTCTCATTATTTTTTCAGGTATTCGGTACGAGTTTGCGATAGGCATGCACCAAGGTAGTGGCATAAAGGGCTATTATGCATAATATGGAAAGATGGTGTAATCTAGGATTGCGCCTTCTATGTCTATCTTTAATAAACTACTATATTGTAAAGATTTGTATCAAGTCAATTGTAACAAATTGATTTATAGTACTTCCTTTGTTTTTAGATGATAGTTTCTCAATAAAGCATTAAATAAAATAATTTAAGAAAAGAGAAATTGTTAATTGTTTGATAAATTCTTAACTTATGTGTGCAGTACACCTAAGATCTGAATCTGGTAAATCGAGTCAAGTTGAGAGTGTTACAAGAGTGTCCTAGATGATATGTGAATTTTGCCCATCCTAGGATTATAAGTATGTTGATCCGGCACTCATTGATTAACCCTTTTCACTCCCCATTTTTTCCATCCTCTTAAATGCACCAATCTCCTATTCAATAAGTACAAGAATGATATTGAAATTCTTAGTAGTGTAAAGCAAGTGCACATAATTGTAACAAGTTTTTCAGTGTTTTCATCTATAGAAGTTATAGTATTAACCAATGGTATAACAGCCCAATTTTTCAATTGTGTCAAAAATAGTGGTTTAAAAACCCCCATTTTCATAAATCGAGCTCATAAATATCAAAAATTATAAGACTAGTACAAAAATATATTAAAGTTTGGTCCTTTAATTTTGTCGAATTGATAGTTAATTAAGGTACAAGAACTAAATTGTTAAATTCTTATCACTATAGATTTTTATATTGTGAAGGGTTGAAAATGGTAATTAAACCATTTTTCTATAACAATTAGTGGAGGATGATGTTTTCATCCATAAAATTTGGTTACTTAAGGTTAAGATTAATTAATTAAAGATTAATTAGATTAATTAAGGATTAACGAATTATTTAAAGTTTAAATAACTTATATAAAGGTTGTTAGTGCATTTTGTCATCTTCCATCTTTCTTCCTCCATTGAAACTAAATTAAAGAAAACCTAGAAGCCATTTTTGAAGCTTTAAGACATTGGGCCCTTTGATTAATGGGTAATCTCAAGTCTTTTTCTTGTAATTTTTATGTTTTTGAAGTCATGGGAGCTTGATTTAGCTAGCCCATATACCAAATCGTAAAATTGTTAAAGTTTTTGAAAGTTTCCATTGATTATTTCTTGAAGAAATTGGTGTTAAATTGATAGATTTTAAGCTTAAATGTGAAAATGACTAGATTGTAAACTTTAATTCTTAATTTTGTTAAAAAGGACCAAACTGTATAAAATGAATATTTGATGTGAAATTTCTATAATTATAGATTATAGAGGGAGCTAAAAATATTTATTTGAGATTGGTTTTAAAACTAAAGCTCAAAATTGAAAGTTATAGCAATTTCAATTTTCGGGACTAAATAAAACAAAATGCAAAACTAAGGGGTATTTGAAAAATGAAATTGAATTGAATGTTATAAAATGTTTGGTATTGATAAATTGAATTGAATCATTGTACAGATTGGGAATTAAATCAAAATAAAGATAATCGGGGGGAAATAAAAATTGTCTATTAGTCCTTAAAGTCTCGTTTATTGTTGTTTTGCTAGGTAAGTTCATATGGAACTTACTGCATTATTTTTTGAATTGTATTTGTTTCAATTGTGTGTTTATATTTAAGTGAAATTGTGGAAATTGGAATATTTGGCTATTTATGGATCGAATTGTAAAACATGAAAATGTTTGCTATACGAAAGGGTACAAGGTACCAATACGAATGTTACATGTTTACGAGATTTGTTTGCCATATGTATCCTAATATAAGGCTTGAAATGATATGATTATGATAATGATGCCCATGTGAAGTTAGTAAAAGATTAGGATACGTATGGCATGCCATTAGGGTTAAATGCAAAATTGATTAGGGATTTACATGATGATATAATATCCAACATTATTGCGGATTCTCGGTTATATGTATCATTGGTTTAGCCTAGACTGATTACGATGTCATCTTGTGTGAGAAAATTCTTAAAATTGTAGCTTGTGTGAGCAAATTCATAAATGTCAACTTGCGTGAGCAACCCTGATCTTTGTCAGCTTGTGTGAGCAAAATAGTATCATGTATCCGAGTTCAATTTACTACAGTTCTCTAGGGTGAAACCATAACCTAATTAAATGGGAAATATTGAAATGGTTTAGATATGAATTGAATCATACAAGTTTCTAATGTAAGTTGTTATATATGTGATCATTGTTACAAGTTGATTTTATGAAAGTTTAGTAATCAATTGGTTGTATATGATTTTATCAATTAACTGTTTCAGCATATTCCAAGGAATGTTAAGTTGAACTATTATCGTGTTAAATGTTTAATTTATTGAATTGTCAAGGTAAGTTAAGTAAATTTCATATTAACTTACTAAGCATTCATTATGCTTACCCCGTTGTTTTCCCTTCCCTTATAGATTTCACCTTTGCAGAACATATCATGCGGATTGTTCGAAGCTCACACTATCTTGTTGTTGAATCAGTAGTTTTTTATCATTTTAAGTCCAAATTTATGGCATGTACATAGGTGTTTTACAAATGATACCTTTGAATGATGTATATTGTTGAAACTTACCTAATGCATGATTTTGGCAATGTTAATGCCTTGTTGAAATGGTATGATTTAGTAAATGGTTTGAGATGTGTATGTGGTAATTTAATTAGCATATTTGGATATGAATTGGTAGTGACAAGTTAGTATTTGGATGACTGATTGATATACATATTTGTGAACTAGTTGTTGGATTTGCACATGGTTTAAAATGCATGAATTGGCATTTGGGATGCCTACATGAATGGTTGTATTTTGATTTAGGAATTTAGTGGACCACCTATGATGTTGCAACTTCACACCCTGGATATCGCGACATTGACTCTATTTTATTTTGGAAACTTTACAAAGTGGTCCTTGATCAAGGAAGCTTGTATTCAATCTTTAATGTCGCAACACCAAGCTCTGGACGTCGCGACATTAACCTTGAATGTTTGAAAAAATTTTCAAATTAAATATTGATTGATTTAAGGATACTATCAGGCTTGAAAAACTTTGCAGATTAACTCTTGATTGATTTAAGGGTAGTATCGGGCTTTCGTAAGCTTGTGTAAAACCTGGGAATATATGAATATTGTACCTATCATTTGTAATGCATGTATTTACTGGTATAATTATCTAAATTAAATGTTATATGATTGTGGTTGCTCTAGCAATGAATGTGACATCTTGTAGCTCGAACTTGGAAATCAGGTCGAGCGAAGGGTGTTACAAAAGCTCTCTAAACCTATATTCGATTTACTTGTCCTCTAAACCCTTGACCTAACTCATTTCATCAAACATTTAATCATGAATAATAACATTGTATTTATTGGAAGATGCTATAACTTATGGTTAGGTGTCTAGGAAAATAGATTACTGTTTAGCAAGAACTAATGGATTAAAGACCAATGTATGGTTTAATATTTCTACAAGTGCACTACTTATAGTTAGTGCTGAAAAAATAATTGAGCTCGACACCCATGGATGTCGAGTTTAGTGGCTCTAATTAGGGTTAGGGTTTAGGAATCTCATTAGACAAGTGGTTGGTCTTGACACTTGTAGATGTTGAGGTCAATAGAACTTATTAGGAATACATTTTTAGGAATATCGGGCACATTAGAAAAGTGTTTTAAACTCAACATCCATGAGTTGCTACAATGCACAAAAGAATTGAGAGTTAAAAGTAATACTTGCCATAAATCTAAGAAAACTCAATGGAACTCTTAACCTAAGAAAATTAACAAAACCTAATTGTCTCTGCTCTTTGGTGAACTACTAACTTTTGCTATTTAAAAAGCCTTTCTGCAGCAACATCGTGAACTAGGGTTGAAAAAAAAAAACCAAATAACCCATTCAAAAACAAAATAAAATAAAAATTAAGTGCATATTTAAAACCAATGTTATGACAACTTATATCCACGCCACGACCTTAGGTGGCGTATTCATGCTTCTTCAATTTCTAGCCATTTCCTTGCTCAACTTCTATCAAATATGTTTTTCTTTCCTCAAGATCAACCCAATGCCTTCAAAAGTACCTTGAAAACCTTATTAATTAAAAGAAATAATAACAAAATTTTACGTTCATATTTACTACCTTTTACATTGTTCTCTTTATCAATTTTTTAACATGTCAACCTTCTTGTTTCAATTTTTGTCAAATAAGCCTAATTTGGATGGAAACTATTAGTAAACTAATAATCAACCTTATTTGTTGATATGGCATGACATTCCATTTATGCTTTTGTTGATGTGGCATGACTCGTCATTGTTGGCATGGCTTTTTAGGTTAAAAGTTCATAAAAATTAAATATATATATAAATTCTTTTGAAATTTTGTGAATTTTAATTTTATATAATTTTAAAAATATAAAAAAGTTAGACAAAATTACTAAAAACCAAAATATTAAAATTACAAACATATAATCATAAAATATAGAAACCAATAATAAAATATAATTATTTTGGTCAAAAAAATATAATCATAAAATACAAAAAAGAAACCCAAAAAATTCAAACATTTGAACCCAAATCTTGAACTTAAATCTATGGGTTTGAGTGAGGTTTATGGGATAACTAATCCTGAATTTGAGAAAAAAGAGAGGGGATCTTCTTTATAATGATGATTTTGGCCATAATGGTGACGGTGGGTCATGGTTGTGTATAGTGGTGCACAGTAGAGAGTTTTAGGTGTGGAAAATATCTAACAACAAAACCAAGTGTCTAAAAGAAAAAAACCCTAGACTTCTCACAGTCATGCTATCACCATTATCTGTAGTCAGGTTGGTGATCAGAGACCACCTGGTGTTAGCCCAAGACACCCTTATCTTCTTTCATTGCTTGAGTTTTCTGAAACCAAACCCAAGTGTCCTGAAATCAAGGCTTTTGATTTCAACTCTCACTGCTTTATCTCCCTCACCGACCATTGGTTCGACCTCAACCTAAGTTATATTCTTCTACTCTTTATGGGATTTACATCCAATTGGATAGAAATTGCCTAAATTCTGGAGGACCTTTTCTTGTGATTCTCCAATATTGCCTATTGCTCATTTGATTTTGTTTTTTTTTTTTTTTGGTATTTTGAGACAGTGATAGTTTTTTTTTTCGGCTTACTTTAAAAAAAAAGCAATTAAGCCTCTGCTTTTTTTTCACTCAATTGGGTACTTAAACTACCAAAACTCAGTGAAATGGTCTCTTGACTGACGTTGACTGTTAATTTTTAACTGTCAAGATGATATGGCTGTTAAGTTGGACTTTTTTGTTTCCTTTTCCCAACTAAGATGCCACCTCGGGTGCCACATGTACTATTGATGACATCATCATTTTTTTTCCTGATGTGGTTTCTTTTGTTATTATAACTAAATTAATTTAATTAAATTTATTTACAATTTTTGTAATGAATTGAGGCAAAGGAAAAAAATAGTAGTAACCTCAACCCCAAAACTGTAAGATTCCATCTTCAAATGTAAACAGTATTTAATTGCAATTTTGTATGAATTTTAAATCTTAATTAAAACATAATTCAATAATGAACAACAAAGAAACAAAACATCAAAAAATTACATAAAAAGTAAATTTGAATTTGCAATATCTTTAAAATGCATGATGTTCCCTTTTCAACAAATAGTTCCCATATGAACAAAATGTAGCAATCTTCTCCCTTGTCAACCATAAATATACTATCAGAGAAATTAAAATTAAACTAGCATCAGTTTGCACTTCAATCATCTATTCTAATAGAATATGTTTGGCTTGCTTGTGTCCCTATCTGCACTTGTTTAAAAAGATTTCCCTTCTTCTTTCAAACAACATCAAAGTGTTGTTGCATAATTTGCCTTGTTGTCACAACTTTTTCCCCCCTGCCATTTCAAATCCAAGGCCTTTCCATGAATGTTGATATTGGGAAGTATCAGATTGTCCAATCTTCCTTACAGTAGTACTGGTTTCTTCACTGCTTGTATCGGGCTTTAGGGAAAATGGAAAATAATTAAAAAAAGATAATAGATATAAATTACTTAGTGAACAGGCAGCAAAATTGATATTTAGAATAGTTACATATACTCATATATAGTATTTGTTCACCATTTTTTAGGTTTGTTTACACGTTAATACGCACGTTAATACAAAATGGTTGTTTTCTTCTTCCTTTTTGGGCCTTCTACATTAATGATGCATTAAGAAGTTGATACACCTGATTCTTTTTCTTTTCCTTCCATGTTGTGAGTTCTTGGACGTTTGATGGTAGAATATAAAAAAGAAATAGTTATGAGCTTATTGAAATGGTTGAATCTACCAACAGAGAACAAAATTTATTAGCAATTATCAAAACTAAAAAATCAAAATTCTTAAACAATCGACCAAACAGATATTACACCACACTACATTAATGTATTTTTTACCTGTGGTATAGTAACTTCTAATTGAGGTTGTTGTACTTGCATGGAGGATGAACCAACATTCAAATTTTGTTCTTAGAAAAAATTAAGAAATTAATTACAATGTATTTATTGGTTAAAAAATATGAATGTAAAGAAAAGCTTATCTAAAATAAAGTGGTCCACGAATTACCTGTAAATTCTTAATCATATTTGATCTTGTTGGACACAATTTCTTGTTGTGCCCTACTTGTTTACATAAAGAACATGACATTTTAAGGCCTCTCCTAGTGTCCTTTCCAAAATTGTTCTTTTTTTTGTTCATCCTTAGATTTCCTTTTTGTTTTTCTTGGGCCATCATTTTTACTGATGGAGGAGGAATTGAATCATCTCTCTTGAGCTAAAATTTTTACCCCTAACTGGTTGTAAAACCTGACTGTATGTTGCTACATATTTCTACTTGTTGTACCGTGGTGAGACATAATCTTCTGGATTCTTCTTATCATGGTACATGGCACATACAGCATGGCAACAAGGAATCCCTATAACTCTCACTCTGTGCAAGTGTGTAACACCCCACACCCGTACCCTACACCGAGACAGAATACGAGGTGTTACCTAACTCGGTCACATACATCCACACGTTTTTTAGTCATCAAAATTTGATCAAATTTAAATCTTTTCCACTCCAAATCGAAAAATCCATAATAGAGGCCTACTAGGCTCTAAACATTCATTTAAAACTATTCGGGAATGATTCGAGGCTTTCTACGAACTAGGAAATTTTTTCCTAAACACAGGGGCACACGCCCGTGTAACCAATTTGACATGGTCGTGCTATTGGCCCATGTGACTCACACGGCCTAAGCAATACAAGGACACACTCGTGTCCCTCACACGTGTGGAATTAATTCTAAATTCACACCTACAGGATTTTTCACACGGCCTGGCATACGCCCGTGTCCCTGGCCCGTGTCCTTCACACGGCCATGACACGCTCGTGTCCTAACCCGTGTGCAAAAACCTGGACATTCTATTTCTGACATCAACAATGCTTAAGGGTCACACGGCCAAGGCAAACGCCCGTGTGCTAGGCTGTGCCCTTTACACGGCTGAGACACACGGCCGTGTCTCTGCCCGTGTGTTACTACCATGCATATTGACTTGCAAGTTTTACGTCCAGGGAACACATGGCCAAGCAACATGCCCATGGGGCTGACCGTGTGTCACACACGGCCTAGACACACACCTGTGTGGACAAAATGAGGCTATTTACCAAGCCTCTTTACCACCTTTACATACATAACCTGCATAAAATCACTCTATGCCAATTCAAGGATACATCACATAGCTAAAATAGCCACAATGGACAACATTTCATTTGTGCAATTTACTCATCCATGACAATATCATTTTAAATTTTTAAATATCAAAATGAATATTGACCATTATTCTGGCCTTATACAAAATAAAGGGATTTATCCCAAGCCAACACATTTGGCTAATTTTTCAATGACACAAAATATTTAAGTCTAAGCCCTATACATGCCATACGCAAAAACAAGAATTCTAACTATACCGAATGTTCAAGATGATAGTGTAATCGTAGCCTCCGACGTCCAATGATCCTCGAGCTAGGTAAGCGACACAATATGAGGATGGAAAAGAGAGGGAGTAAGCATAAAGCTTAGTAAAAAACATGCAAATACATAGCAACAACTATACCATTCATCAATATGCTCTCAATATAACATAGTTATAAGCACAACTTACTCATCACATCCCACTACACATCACATAATATATTTTTAACTCACGTCACATACATACCGAATAGGTACCTGTACCACTCACAACACAATTATACTTTGCTTTAAATTTTAAACCATAACTCTCATCGTTGAACCATTCAGAATATTACCTGATATTCAATAAACATCAACATGGGATAGGATACCGATGCATGTCCCAGACATGTCTTACACATGAGTGTAACACCTCTAACCCTTAACCGTCACCAGAATAGGTTAAGAGGCATTACCAGACTTATAACTCAAATCAGAACCACCATACATCAAATATCATCTCATTACTAATAGAAGTCATTCATTCACATTCAATATTCACATAAAAACGAGTATACAATGCTTAAACATGCATTCAGGACCAAATTGATAACATACAAAAGTTTTAGAACTTATAACAATTTTCAACTTTTAAAAGGTCACACGCCCGTGTGAACAGGCAGTGTCCCTCACATGGCTTAGACACGCCCATGTGTCCAGACCGTGCCATAACAGAGCATACATACTGACTTGCCCACACGGCCACAAGACATGCCCGTGTGTCTTGGCCGTGGTCGAATTTGACTTGGGCCACACGGCTAGCCACACGCCTATGTGCTTTGGCCGTGTTCGAGCCTGACTTACAATTATAGGGTACCTCAAGGGACACACGACCGTGCAACATAGTCGTGTGTTGCACACAGCTGAGACACACGCCCGTGTCTCTGCTCGTGTGGACAAAAATAGGCCATTTGAATAGCCAATTTGCCACCTAAACTTGGATCAACCTACAAGCAAAGAAATAAACGTTTTTACATAACTAATTCAGCCAAATTCCACACCAAATCTAAAGCTATTCATCTCATAAAATAGTCACCCGATTCCATGCTCATAAACCTTACCAATTCATTAAATTCATATCAAAACATTTACTTCCATACATCATTGAAACCCTTACTAAACCTACCAAAACTTACCAACATTTAGCATTTCTTTTGTCCATCTAAAACATACCACAATTGCATAATAACATCACATACCATAAACCATTATCAACTATGAGTTCAAGCACAAATTAGCCAAATCACATGGCTAAGTATATACATCACAAAACATACTTCCACAACTACTAGCCTATACATGCCATACTTCAAAATATACATTTTCAAAAGTACCGAAATGAGGTTCGATAGTGTGGTGACGCTCCTTGACAATCCCTGAGCTTGTAGTAGCTTCGATATCTATAAAACAATGCAAACACACAAAGTAAGCTTTCAAAAGCTTAGTAAGCTCGTACTAAAATCATCAAAAGTATATAAAACATAAATCATCAACACTTAAGTAATTACAATTTCTCAATTCATCTATCAAATCTATACCAACACAATCCATAAGTTCTTACCAATTCAATGAGCTTTATAAACATAATATCATCTATCACATAGGTATCATACTTACCTGAACATTTTCATTTTTGTTCATTTTCAATCTCACCTCTTGTTCGAATACTTTAAGACTTTCCAAAAATCACCAATGCTTTAAACATCCGTACACTTAGTGCTTAAAGGTTAGCGAAAGCTAGAACAATTCCATACACTTAGTGCCATCTCAATTACCCGAAACCAAGTTGGTATCGCACACTTAGTGCCTCAAGTAGCCGAAGCTAGTTTAGTGCCATCTCAATTACCCGAAACCAAGTTGGTATCGCACATTTAGTGCCTCAAGTAGCCGAAGCTAGTTTAAATCGCACACTTAGTGCCAAATACTTTCAATTCATCATCATATTTATCCAGCTAAATTATATATACATCTATGCATAATCAAAACAGCAACATGTATTTATAATATCATGTTCTATGTACGAACTTACCTCGTACTCGAAGTTGTCGACTCGAACGTTTATTCTATAATCTTCGACTTCCCTCGATCTAGATCCGAATTCCTCTTTTCTTAATCTATATGTATTCAAAATTAATCTTTTTATTCACCAAATCATTCAAAATAATTCATATACACACAATTAGGGTATTTTACAAAATAGCCCTTACATTTTCACATTTCAACACTTTAGTCTCTAATTCACAAAATCACAAAGTATACAAAATTTGCTTGTACACAAGTTTAGCCGAATTCTCCTAACTCTCATACAAATCCATACATTTCATTTATTTTGCATTTTAGTCTCCCAAAATAACATTTTTACAATTTAACCCAAAATACTCAATTTCATCAAAAATCCAAATACAAAACATTTAAACCCAACATCAAGCTTCCATAATTCAGCATCTAACATCACAAAACTCATAGTTTCATCAATGGCACATTTCAAAGTCATCACTAAAATAAAAAATTGAAGCATGGGTTCGATAGTATACGAAGCAATGATTCTGAAAACGTAAAAATTATCAAAAACTGATCTAATTACATACCTCAATCAAGCAAAGTAAGTGCCTAACCCTAAGCTTGAATTTTTCTTTCTTTTTCTTTGATATATACGGCCAAACAAGATGATAATGGCCTTATTTTCACGTTTATTTAGTTTTAACACATATTAATTATCAAACACCAATTTTGCCCTTTATTTAAAACATTTTAATTCATCCATTTTAAGGTCATTTATGACCAATCCCACTAACCATGGTCTAATTACAGCATAAGGACCTCAAAAATAAAAAGTCATAGCAAATAGGCACACTTAACATCTAACACACAGCTTTTACCTTTTACGCGATTAGGTCCTTTTTTGCAAATTAAGCACAAAAAACAGTTAAATTTTCACACGAGACTTTCACTCATGTTAATTCACTTATAGTAGGCACGGGAAAATAATATTAAAATATTTTTCTAACTCAAATTTGTGGTCCCAAAACCACTATTCCAACTAGGGTCAAAACCAGACTGTTACAATTCTCCCCCCTTAGGGATTTTCGTCCCAGAAAATCTTACCATTAAACAAATTCGGATATTGCTGTCTCAATGTATCTTCAGGCTCCCCCGTGGCCTCTTCAATACAATGTCGATGCCATATCACTTTGACTAATGGAATTTTCTTATTACACAATTCTTTAACCTCGCAAGCTAAAATACGGATCGACTTTTCTTCATAAGTCATATCGACTGGATTTCAATCTCAGAACGGGAAATCACATGCAAAGGATCAGATCTATATAGTCGAAGCATCGATATGTGAAACACATTATGAATTTTTTCTAATTCTGCTGGCAACAACAGTCTATAAGCTACCGGCCCAATACGCTCGATAATCTCATACAGCCCGATGAACCTCGGACTCAATTTGCCTTTTCTACCAAATCGAAACACTTTCTTCCATGGAGATACTTTTAAAAACACTTTTTCCCCGATCTTAAACTCAATTTCTTTTCTTTTCATATCTGCATATGATTTCTGATGATCAGAAGCTGGTTTCAAACTTTCTTGAATCACTTTCACTTTCTATTCCGTTTCTTTTAACAAATCAACCTCATGAATCTTATATTCGCTAAGCTCTGTCCAATACAAAGGTGTACAGAATTTGAGACCATATAAAGCTTCGTATGGTGCCATTTTAATGCTCGAATAAAAACTGTTATTATACGCGAATTCAATCAAAGGTAGATATTGTTCCCATATACCTTCAAACTCAAGAATGCAACATCTCAACATATTCTCGAGTATCTGAATAATCCGCTCAGATTGACCGTCCGTTTGCGGATGAAAATCAGTACTAAAGTGCAATTTAGTACCTAGTGCATCTTGCAACTTCTTCCAAAATCGTGATGTGAATCTCGGATCTGTAATATCCTGATTTTGGGCCTAGTCGGAATAGTGGTTTTGTGACCACAAAATCCAAGATAGAAATAATTATTTTATGATTATTTTGAGGCCTATGATATGATTTCATGATTGTGTGAAAATTTCGTGAAGAAATTTTATGCATAAAGTACTTAAATTGAAATTAGGGACTAAATCGAATAATTTGCAAAACTTGCATTCTAGAAGTTTCTAGTATGAAATTGTTTTGAAATATTAATTAGGAGGTCTTAAATAGAAATTTTACCAATTTCTAAGTCTATGGACAAAAATTGGACATGGATGGAATTTTTGGAAAGTTTAGTAGTAAGGGCATTTTGGTCATTTAGGGGTAAAATGAATTAAAATACAAAATTTAAAAGCCAATTTTGCTCATCTTCAACCCCATGTCCGAATATAGCAAGGAGAAACCATGGCTAGGGTTTTCCAAGCTTCCAAGATTGATTGTAAGTCCATTCTAGCCCCGTTTTTCAAGTTCTTTACGTTTTTGGAGTCCCGGTAGCTCGATTAAGCTTATGCTAGCAATAATTTAACCTAGGGTTTATATTTTGAAAAATACCCATAGGTGAAATTTGTGTATTTTTATGTTTTATGATAGAATATGAGGTTTTAAATTATGTTAGACAACTTGTGCTACTCGGTTTTAAGTGAAAACGAGCAAAAGGGCTTAATCGGTAAAAATACCTAATAGTCATAAGTACATGTTAGAGTGAGAATTTGATGTTGCCATAGATGGGAAAAATGATCAGCATGTCATAAAACATAAGAAAATAGGCTGAAGTTTAATTTACGAGATTTGGGGAAAAAGTGTAAATATGCAAAAGTTTAGGGGCAAAATTGTAATTTTTCCAAAATATGATTTTGGGTCAATTTGAATAATGTGAGTCCTAATTAGACTATATTTTAAATGATAGAGCAAGGAAAACTAAAATTCGGGCTAAAATGCGGAAAATACCAAGTTGTGGACGAAATGGTAAAAGTAGCCATTTTCGCATACGAGGTAAGTTCATATGTAAATGTTGGTAACATAGTTATTATTTTAAATGTTTTAATGTTATTTAAATAATATGATAATTATTATGAAATATCATACTTGTGACAATTGTTTGATAATATGTCAAATTCACTTAACATCTAACACACAGCTTTTACCTTTTACTCGATTTGGTCCTTTTTGCAAATTAAGCACACAAACAGTTAAGTTTTCACACGAGACTTTCAATCATGTTAATTCACTTATAATAGGCACGAAAAAATAATATTAAAAATATTTTTCTAACTCAGATTTGTGGTCCTGAAATCACTATTCTGACTAGGGTCGAAACCAGACTGTTACATCGAGGCTGATGCATGTCCCAGACATGTCTTACGCTAGCTCTCGTCTTACTACCGATGTCATGTCCCAGACATGGTCTTACACTGGCTCACAATAGTCCATAAATCATGGTATGAATATCATATTTATTTCTCATGGTCCAAATAGAAATTCTACTATCTTAATTATGATCGTGCCTTCTCATTTCCACAATCAAATAATTCATGCTAAATTAACTCATTGCATATAATGACAGTGTAGTTGTAGTATTTGCATACAACTTACCTCAGTTACAAAATATGGTGTTTAATCGGTCTAATCAATTTACTTGGCATTCCCCCGGTCTAAGTTCGGAGTTTGAATTTCTTGATCTAAAATAACAGAAATTCATAAATTTAATCACTTTATTGATCTAGACACTCAATAATCTATACTTGGGCAAAATGACCATTTTACCCTTAGGTCCAAAAATCAATTTTTATCGACTTTCCTCATATCAAAAGCCTAGCCGAACCCATTTTTCTCTTATAGCAAATCCAAAATCTCCACTATCTCACACATTTATCATCAAATTTTCAACTTATGTAAAATGGTCCCTATTAGGGTTTTCATGAGAAATCCCTTCACAAAAGTTGTTTATTACACATCTAATACTCATATTCTTCCATAAAATTTCAGAAAAATACACATATGCTTTCATGGAAAAACCCTAAACTCTCAACCATTTTGCAAAATAGTCCCCTTAATAGAAAGCTTATGCTTCAAGGGGTCCAAAAATGTAAAAATCTTCGACAAAAAGTATGTAAATCACTTACTTGCAAGAGGAACAAGTTGCTGAAATTTTTGAAGCTCAAAACCCTTAAAAATGGCTGAAAAATTGGTCGTAGTGAAGAAGATTAGAATGTGATATCATATTTTTTTCTTATTTTATTTCTATTTTAGTCAAATTAACCACCAAACCCACCAAACTTGGACTTTTTGACCAAATTGTCTCCTATGGCCGGCCATGCACTATCTTAGGGTCTAATTATCTTTTAAAGACCTCCAATTTAGGTTCTCTAGCTATTTGGAACCTTTAGCTATTAATTTAAGACTTTTGCACTTTATGCGATTTAGTCCTTTTTCGCAATTGGGCTCATAAACGTCAAAATTAACTCATCAAATTTTTATACACTACTAATAACATGCTATGACTCCAAAATAATAATAAAATAATTTTTATAACTTCAAATTTGTGGTCCGGAGACCACTATTTTGACTAGCCCCAAAATCGGGCTATTACAAAGTGCATTTCAACTCTTTCAAGTCAATTGTGTGTTAGTTGTCTTCATGGATCACTTTAGACCCTCCATCACCATTCGATGTGAGTATACATTTAGTTGATATTGTAGGATTCTTTTCCAACTTTTGCAATGCAACAGCGGAAGTGTTAGTTCTCCACTTTTCTGCCTAGGTTCTCTTCACATGCATCCTAGTCATCACCATCACTTGATTCCTTCAAGCATAGTGATGATAGGTTTACACCTTGCATCAAGTATCCATGCATTAAATGACATAGCTATATTATTGTCCACTGTATCAAATTTGCATGTCCCTTTAACATATGACTTTGCCTAGTGATGCACAGGGATATCTAATAATTGATCAATTGATATCTCACCTATTGCTTTTAATTTTTGTAACTAGTCATCAAAGTCCTCAATAAAACTTGACCTGACACAATTCCAAAATTTCATCTTCCTATTCAACCTTTTCCAAGTCTTCTTCCAAATGGCATAGATGTGTCTTGCACACATTCTATGCTCTAAGTCTAGAAAACACTCATTTAGTACATTCATCAACCGTTGCAACAATCATAAAATTCAGATTGTTAATCATGCAATTAGTGTAAAATATGTATCTTAAGAAAATAAATAGAATGAACATATTTATACTAAAAAAATTACCTTTTGTTAATCTTACATCAATGTTAATCCAACGCCCATTGGATGACACAAATCTATAAATAACTTCTCCAAAAACCATTTCCACAAAGAGCATTTCCCCTTCCACCACTATCAAAGCCAATGGATACATCTGATTGTTGGCATCTCTACCAACAACCACTAACATCTCTCATTTACAAACACTTTAAAGTAAATACCCATCAATTCCAATAAAAGGCCTTCAACCAAATTTCCAACCATTTTTTCAATGCTTCGAACCATACATAAATCCAATGGAACACAACTTTACCTTCTTGGTTTCTATGGACTTGGATTGAAAGTGTGCTCCCAAGATAACTTATTAGTAGCTCAGCAGCATACCCCCACAGATTTTCATATTCTTCTACATATGACCCCCTCATATTCTTCTACGTATGGCTTCGGCAGATACGCACTCCCTAGCGTATTTGCTGAGCCTCACGAACTCACGCTCATACTCTGTTACTGCCATTTGGCCTTGCTTTAGTTCAAGAAATTCTTTCCTCTTTTGGTCTATAAACATCTAGCTAATGTACTTCTTCTGGAACTCTTTCTGGAAGAATTCCCAAGTTATCCTCTCTCTTGGTACAACAGACATGAGAGTATTCCACCACTGGTAGGCCGAGTCTCGTAGAAGTAACACTGCGCACTTCACGCACTCCTCAGGCGTGCAGTTAGCTCATCAAATACCCTAATGGTATTTTTCAACCAGAATTCTACTTTTTCTAGGTCATCATAAATATTAACCTGAAATTCTTCGGCCCCTTGCTTTCGTATTTTATCTATTAGGGGTTTTTCTGTCCTAACCGTATCCACTCCTTGCGGAGCTATAGGGGCATACTAAGGAATCGAAGGAGGTGGAGGAGGTGGAGTGTTCGGATTCGCACGAACAAACTCCGTGTACCAAGCGTCCATTATATGGAGGTAAGCCTCTCTAGCCCCTCCGCCCGGACTCATTGTCACGGGCCCACTATCTACTAGCACAGCCCCTTCAGCGGGAGCTGGCGCATTACTTTCCACGTCATCCGCTGTAGCTACGTCAGGATTCATTTACTATATATAAAAACACAATTTATCTCGTCAGGAGTCGTCACACTATCAATATATAATTATGGCATGTATAGCTAGACTCGTACTCAAGCTAGGTTAGTCCTAGAACTGACTAAACTACAGATCTGATACCACTAAAAGTAACACTCCACACCCGAGCCCTATGCTGGGATGGAATACGAGGCATTACCACACTTAATCACATGCATACAATCATTTTGATGTCATTAAGACTCGGTCAAATTAAAAACTTTTTTGAATTTTGTCTAAACTCCTTAATATGGGCCTACGAGGCCTCAAACATTAATTGGAAACAATTCGGGACCAACCCGGGTCCTTAAACTAACTTTAGAAAGATAACTCTTGAAACAGGGCACACGCCCGTGTGGAAGGGCAACACGCCTGTGTGGTCATTATAACATGGTCGTGCTGATGGCCCGTTTGACCACACATGGCCTAAGCATTTAGAGACACGCCTGTGTCCCATGCCCGTGTAAATTAAATTCTAAATTTGAACCTACAGAGGTTTTCACACTACCTGACATGCGCCCGTGTCCCTCACACGGCCATGACACACCTATGTCCTCGCCCGTGTCTAAAAACCCTAACATTCTGCTTCTGACGTCAGCATCCAATAAGGGGCATATGGCCAAGGTACACGCCTGTGGCCAGAGGCCGTGTCCTCCACACGGCTGAGACACACAGCCATGTCTCTACCCGTGTGTATTGACTTGCAAGTTTTACGTGCATGGGACATACGGCCTAGCAACACGTCCATGGGGCTGACCATGTGTCACATATGGCCTAGACACACGCCCGTGTGTCTACACTTGTGGACAATATAAGGCTATCTACCAAGCCTTTTGCCACTCGAAAACACTATCTAATGCCAACCAACATATCAAAGTCTAACTTAATATGATTTCTCAACCAAACAACCATAACTAAGGCCTATATACATTTCTTATATTCAACCATGCCAACAATTTCACATTCATGAAAGACTATCTTGCATTCATATATAAACTTTTAATATTAGCCATTTTTCATGGCCTTATACAAAATGGATCAAATGCTAAAGTAAGCCAACACATTTGGCCAATTAATAATGACACAAAACTCAAAATTCAGGGTCCTATACATGTCATAATCAAAATAAAAGATCTAACTATACCAAGGGCTTCGGATGATAGTATGATCGATGCCCCCGATGTCCGATGATCATCGAGCTAATTAGGCAGCACTATAAGAAAATGGAAAGAAGAGGGGGTAAGCATAAAGCTTAGTAAGTTGCATACAACTAAATATAACAACTTTACCATTCATCATCATGCTCATAGTATAAAAGTAGGCATAAGCACAACCTACTCATCACTATCCAATACAATTCACATATCATATATTAAGCTCACATCTCATACATTTCAAATAGGTACCTGTACCACTCACAACATGGTTATATTTTTCTCTTTTAACTTAAACTGTAACTCTCACCGTTGGACCATTTGGAATGCTATTGGATATTTACTACACCTCAAACACAAGGTATAATTCTGATGCCATGTCCCAGACATGGTCTTACACTGACACATCTCATAGCAAATGCATGATCCAGACATGTCTTTCACTAGCACACAAATAACCTGAATGTCATGGCATGAATATCCGATTTATTTCCTAAGGTTCAAACGGGAGTTCTACTATCTCAATATTCATCATACATAGTCATTTCTACAAACAAGCAATTTATGCTATATCAATTCAAACACATATAATAACAATGTAGTTGTATTATTTACATACAACTTACCTCGGTACTCAAAATGTGGCGACTAGTTGATTTAATCTACTTACTTGGCCTTCCCCCGGTCTAGGTTCGGATTTTGTATTTCTTGATCTAAAATGGCAACATTTAGTCATTTCATCATCAGTTAAATCTAAACGCTCAATAATTTATGATTTAGGCAAAATAACCATTTTGCCCTAGATTTTCACAAAATGACCATTTTACCCCTAGGCCCAGAAATAGATTTTTATTGAGTTTGCTTGTTATTCAAGCCTAACCTACCATTTATCTCTCTTATGACAACCCCAAATTTCCAATATTTCACAACATTACTATCCATTATACAAACTTTACAAAATGGTCATATTAAGGTTTTCATGAGAAGTCCCTTCACAAAGGTTGTTTATTTCACAACCATGATTTATTCTCTTTCATAAAATTTTAGAAAACAACAAGAACACTCTCATGGTAAAACCCTAGACTTTCAACCATTTAAAAAAATAGTCCTCTTGTTAGAAAGCTCATGCTACAAGGGTTCTAAAAATGTAAAAATTTTCAAGAAAAGCCATCAAAGTCACTTACTTGCAAGAGTAGAGAGTGGCTGAAATTTTTAAAGCGCAAAAACCCCTAAAATGGCTGAATTTTTGGTGGAGAAGAAGATAGGAAAAAAGATGATATCTTTTCTCTTTATTTTATTTAATTTTGGTCAAATAAATTACCAAATTTCCACATAATCTTGACTTTTTCTATCTTTTGTCTCCTATGGCCAGCCACCACTTATCCAAGCATCTATTTTCCCTTTAAAGACCTGTAATTTTTTTGGTTCTCCAGCTATTTGACACCCTTAGCTATCAAAATAAGACTTTTGCACTTTATGTGATTTGGTTCTTTTTCACAATTAAGCATGAAATCGTTAGAATTAATTCACCAAAATTTTCATACTCTCATATAACCATTCCATAACACATAAAATAATATTAAAAATAATTTCTTCGTCATCAAATTAGTGGTCCTGAAACTACTATTCTGGCTGGGCCCAAAATCGGGCCGTTACAATTCTCCACCCCTGAAAATCTTACCGATGAATATATTTGGGTATTGGTCTCTCATGGTCTCCCTGGGTTCCCATGTGGCTTCCTCGACTCCATGTCTATGCCATAAAACTTTTACGAGTGCTGTACTTTTATTCCTCAATTTCTTGACCTCTTGATCCAAAATCTTAATCGATTCTTCACCATAGGTCATATCCGGGCTTATTTCAATTTCTTCTGGTGAAATTACATGTGAGGGGTCAGATCGGTAGTGGCGCACCATCGATACATGGAACACATCATGATTTTCTCTAGCTCACGAGGCAAGACTAATTGGTATGCTACCAGTCTAATTCTCTCGGTCACCTCATAAGGTCCAATAAACCATGGACTTAATTTGCCTTTCTTTCTGAATCGGAGAACCTTCTTCCACGGGGATACTTTCAAAAACACTTTATTCCCGACTTGAAACTCGATCCCTTTCAATTCAAATCCACATAGGATTTCTGTCTATCCGAAGCAGCATTCAAAAAATCGCGAATCACCTTAACTTTCTCTTTAGTCTCTTTAACTATGTCAACCTTGTGTATCTAATTCTTTCTCAACTGGGTCCAATACAAGGGTGTTCGACACTTACGCCCATACAAATCCTCATAAGGCACCATTTTCATATTTGACTGATAACTATAGTTGTAGGTAAATTCGACTAGCGACAAATACTTTTCCCAACTGCCTTGAAACTCAAGAACACAATAGCGCAACATGTCTTTTAAGATCTGAATCACTATTTTTGACTGACCGTCAGTTTGCAGGTGAAAAGCCGTGCTAAAATTCAATTTCGTTCCCAATGCCTTTTGCAACTTTCTCCAAAACCGCGAGGTAAGCCTCGGGTCTCTATCCGAAATAATTGACAAGAGCACTCCATGAAGTCTCACAATCTCAGAAAACATATAGATCGGCCAATTTCTCAAGGGAATAGTCAGTACACACTGGTATAAAATGTGCTAACTTAGTGAGTCTATCAACAACTACCCAAACTGAATCTTTTTTCCTTGGTGTCAAAGGCAACCTTGACACAAAATCCATGGTTACTCGGTCCCACTTTCACTCGGGAACCATCACAAATTGAAATAAACCTGAGGGTACTTGGTGTTCAACCTTCACTTCTTGACAAACTAGACACTTAGAAACAAACTCAGTAATGTCTCTTTTCATCCCCGACCACCAGTACATTTTCTTCAAGTCGTTATACATTTTTACATTACCCGGATGGATAGACAAGCAACCACTATGTGCTTCTCATAAAATCTTCTAAATAAGCTCATTATCCTTGGGTACACAAACTCCGTCTTGGAACATCAAGCATCTGTTGGTACTAATTCGAAAGACTGATTCAACACCTGACTCACACTGAGTTCTCTTGGCTTGCAATTCACTGTCGTTATTCTGAGCTTCAAAAATTTCTTGGAGAAACATCGATCTAGCCTTTAACTCTGATAGAACCGAACCATCCTCTGACTTGGCCAATTGAGCATTCATTGCTCTCAAAGCAAATAAAGGTTTTCTACTCAATGCACCGGCAACCACGTTCGCTTTTCCTGGATAGTAGTCGATAATCAAATCATAATCCTTTATCAACTCTAACCACCACCGTTGCCATAAATTCAGCTTCTTTTGAGTCATCAAATACTTTGGACTCTTATGGTCAGTAAATACTCGACATCTCTCGCCATACAAATATGCCTTCAAAATTTCAACGCGAATAAAATGGCAGCCAAATCTAAATCGTGCGTCGGGTAGTTTTTCTTTTGTGATTTTAGCTGTCTCGAGGCGTAGGCTATTACCTTGCCTTCTTGCATGAGCACGTACCCTAACCCATTCAAGGATGCACCATTAAACACCACAAACTCTTTTCCCGGTTCTAGTTGCACTAGAACTGGGGCTTCGGTCAACAAGGTCTTTAGTTTCTCAAAACTTTGTTGGCACTTCTCTATCCATTCGAACTTGACATCCTTTTGTAAAAACCTTGTCATCGGAGTAGCTATCATGAAGAATCCAATCACAAATCTTCTGTAGTACCCAGCTAAACCCAAAAAGCTTCGAACCTCTGACAAATTCCTCGGCGGTTTCCACTCAACAATAGCCGTGATCTTGCTTAGGTCAACTCTAATCCCATCACCCGACACGATGTCTCCTAGAAATCTGACCTCTTTAAGCCAAAATTTGCTCTTACTGAACTTGACGTATAACTGCTTATCTCACAAGGTTTGTAAAATCGTTCTCAATTGCTCCGCGTGCTCACTCTCATCACGTGAATAAATCAATATGTCATCAATAAAGATGACTACGAACTTATCTAAGTACGGCCGAAAAATTTCGTTCATTAAATCCATAAACACCACAGGGACGTTCGTTAAACCGAAAGGCATAATAAGAAACTCATAGTGCCTATACCTCATCCTAAACGTGGTTTTTGGTACATCTTGCTTCTTAACCCTTAGCTGGTAGTAGCCAGATCTTAAGTCGATCTTAGAAAACATGGTGGCTCCCTTCAACTGATCGAAAAAATCATCGATCCTTGGCAAGGGATACTTGTTCTTCACAGTCACTTTGTTGAGCTGTCGATAGTCTATGCACAATCTCATCGATCCATTCTTTTTATTCACAAATAGCACTGAGGCACCCCACGGAGAAAATCTCAGTCTTACAAAACCCTTATCAGTTAGTTCTTGTAACTGTACTTTCAACTCTTTTAATTCCATCGGAGCCATCCTATATGGAGCGATCGAGATAGGTGTCATACCAGTTACCAACTCGATACCAAACTCAACTTCTCTAGTTGGAGGCAATCCGGGCACCTCTTCTGGAAACAATCCAGGTACTCACGTACCACCGGCACTGTCTCAATTTTCACTTCAGACGCTTGGGTATTCAACATATTTGCAAGGTAGGACTCATACCCTTTTCTCTAATATATTTCCATAGTCATGGACGATATTACTACAAGTGAGTCATCTGATTCATCTGGTTCAACCCGAAGAACATTCTCGTCTTCACATTTCAACTTAATAGATTTCCTTCCACAGTCCACTACAACACTATGAGAAGTTAACCAATCCATTCCAAGGATTACATCGAATTCATCAAACGGAAACAACATCAGGTTAGCCGGAAAACTATGACCTTTAATTGTCAAGGGACAATTTCTACATACTTGGTCAACTAACACATGCTTACCCAACGTGTGACATCCCTAATTTGACCCTAGTCGGGAAGTGGTGTCGGGACCATTAAACCGAGTCTTATAAGTAATTAAAAGTTATATTCTATGTTTATGATGTTAGCAAATGCATGTGTGAAAGTTGCATGCATTAATTTGATCATTTCTATGTGAATTTATTAAGATGGACTTATATGAAACATTGTTGAAAGGTGATAGGCCAATCTTCAATGGTCTAATAGTATATGCATGCAAAAGAATGGTTTTGCATGTCAATTTACCCAAAGAGAAGGAAGTGGCCGGCCATGGTGATGAAGATGGGCAAAAGAAAACATGTCTTAAACATGTTTTGCTAGTGGTGGATGTTAGAAATAATAAAATAAGAGCATGGGTAAAGAAATGAAAAAAAATGAGTGTGGATGCTTCCCCTTGTGCCGTACATGAGAGAAACAAAACAAAGAAAAAAATTTTGTTCATCTATTTTCACTCTCCTTTTGGCCGAAAATACTAAGGATAAGGAAGGAGTTTTGCTTCATACTTGGTTTGGAAGAGGATTAGGAAGAGGTTGGCTATACTTGCATCAAGAGTAAGGTATGTTTGAGGTTGTGCCATGAGATTCATGCATGTTTTTGGTTGCTAGATTGATGTTCTTGTTAGCCCATGGTTCAAATCTTTGTTATGTCATGGGAATGAAATTCGCCCAAGTGAATATGGTGATAAAACCATTGCATGCTAAGTGTGAAGCTTGATGATGATGCATGCAAAGATGGATTGTCTACTCTTGAAATTTCTTTGTAGCCATCTTGAGTAAGACTTTGAGTTTTCTTTTTGTTTAACCATGATTGAAGTTGAAAGGGCATGATTGTGATGTATTCGGCCATGATGCATTCATGAGCATGGTTCATGCTTCTTGCATGATAGTTAAAATTTGTGTTTTGGATGGCTATGGGCACCTTGAAATTCGGCCATGCACATATATGTATATATATGTTTGCACATGATGTTTTGGTTATGAAGTAAGTGATGAATATGTTTGTTTAAAGAAGAAAATGTTGAAGAATGTTTGTGAAATTGCAAGTATAATCGGCCATATGAGTGCTTGGTGCTATATTATAAGTATTGAGCCACAATATGTAAAACATTAACTAGTAAAATGCATGCTGTTTTTTTTGTGTGGTATTAAGTGGATAATTGGCCTCAAATTGGACATGTATATTCGGCCTTAGGTAGCCTATTGATGGCCTTAGCTTTTCCTTGATGCTTGAATGAATTGTATTGAATTGCTTGATGTAGTATAAAATGTGCATGACCATTGTGTATTCAAGCTAAAGGGTGGCCATATGACCATTTAAACTCCTTGTCATATTCGCCATAAGCTAGCATAATGAGGTTTTAATAAATTAAATTTGTTTGAATTAGCTCAAGAGCTTAGAGGGCCACAATTGGACAAGGGAAGGAAAAAGTGATCGAATAGCCGTAAAAGCCGTTCGACAACATCCGAGGTAAGTCCTCAAGAAGTGACCCTACTTGAATTATGTGAAATGAAATATGGATGTGTAATGATTATCGATTTATGTGTGTATGAGTATTTGAATGATACCGGGCTAAGTCCCAAGGCGATTATGCTAGTGATTACCTTTGTGTTTGAGCCTTAGTAACGAAAATGAAACATGAATGTCTAATGATTATTGATGTATGTGTGCATGAGCAATTGAATGATATCCGGCTAAGTCCCAAGACATTTATGCTGGAAATTATATCCGGTTAAGACCAAGGAAATTGTGCTAAGCGGCTACATCCGGGCTAAGACCAAGGCATTCGTGCAAGTCGTTCTATCGGGCTAAGACCAAGGCATTCGTGCACGTGGTTATATCCGGTTGTATTCAAGAAGCTTGGGCTGGAGGTGAGTGTTGGTTGCTGTAATAAATTCAATTAGTACGCTCGAAAAGCCCAAAGAATAAGGTATGTTTATATGTGCATTGGAAAAGTCGACATGTTTGAGCAACATTCGCTCAATCGACTAACGAATATCAACTATTGAAGTGGTTGATACCTTGTGAAAGTATATAATGATGAAGTGTGAAGTAAGAATGATTATGTGAATGTGTATTAATGAAATGATGCATTTGGCTATGTGAATGTATTGCTTTAATTAAAGCTGATTTTATTCCTTGAGACTTACTAAGCATAAAAATGCTTACCCGTTGCTTTGGCTCTCTGTTTTATAGATTTTGCTCGATAGCAAACGGATTCGGGATCATTAAAGTCGAAGTCATCTACACTATCAAAGCCTCCATTTTGGTATAATCTTTGGTTGAACTTTGAAATGGCATGTATAGGACTACCCTTGTCGGTTCAATTGTGTTGTGATGTATATGTGTACGGCCATGCGAAAATGGCTCGTAGAAGTCAAGTCTGAACTTAGACCATTTGTGATTTGTATATATATATATATATGGTTTCATGATGTAATTATGGATTGGAAATGGGAGTGTTGGTCACATGATCAGCCATTGAATGGCTAAAATGGTCATAGGTGAACCTATGTATGGCAAGACTAGTTGGATCATGGAGACTACAAATAGATAAGACCTACCTTGAAAACAGATGCTGGCAGCAGCAGTGTAGTGGATTTGAAAAATCACCAAAATTTGTAGGAATGGTATTAAATAGTGAATAAGTTATGTAAATGAACCTTGATGAGTCTACTTTCATATGGAAGAAACGAAACGGTCATAGGAGTTACATGTTAAGAGATATTAATGCTATTGTGAGACAGGGCCAGAACGGTTTCTGGGTCCCCTGTCGCAACTTTAAAAATTTACTATAAATTATCCAGAAAGAATCAGGAGTCATGCCTTATATGTACAGATTCCATTTTGAGTCTAGTTTCATTAGAAACAAACGGCACCAGTATTAAAGCCCTGTACAGAGAGATATTCAAGTTGTAACGCGCAAAGGTCAGAGCAGTCGATCTCTGTAACATGGGTGACTTTAACTAATAAACTGTACCAATTGGCCCGACCAAAAATTCTAGAAATAAATCCATGGATGGATATATGAGTCTAAATTCAGGGAAAATTTACGAAAACAGTTTCTGAGTTTTGAAACTCGAGATATGATTTTTAAGGCGACAGTGACGCAGTTTTCCAGCCTGACTGGAAATGTCAAATTGATGGGCTAAACATGTGGATTTGGCTTGTTAACCCTCGTGTCCGACACGGCGATGGTCTCGGGTTCGGGTGTTACAATTTTAATGGTATCGAGCCACGGTTTAGTCGATTCTAGGACTACCGTGATGTGTTTGGGGTCTAGCTATACATGCCATTAAATGATGAATCGATAGTGTGGTGATTTCGACAATTTGACTTTGTGTTGTTTATAGTAATGGATCCCGATCCCAACCGAAGCGATAGCTGATGATGTGGAGAGTGTGGCGCTGCTCGCGCAAGGGACAGTGGCGGCGGACTCTCAACCTATGGCCAGCAATCGAATGATGAGGCTAGGCAAGCCTTTTATAGTGTGATGAATGAATGGTTTAACCAATACATTCGAACTAACACTACTGTTCCACAACCTCCATTCCCGACAAATGCAACCCCTCAAGACCTACAATACCTCCCAGAATCGACTAAATAAGGTCAAGTAAGCCCCATCGATAGGATTCGAAAACATGGGGCCACTGAATTCAAAGCTACGGATGATGATGATGCCGAAGCGAGCTGAATTTTGGTTGGACAACACTATCCGGTGCTCGATGAGCTATTTGTACACCGATGAGTGCCTAAAGTGTACCATCTCCTTGCTACGCGATTCCGCCTACTATTGGTGGAGTACTCGACTTCGTGGTGCCTAGAGAGCAAGTGACTTGGGAATTCTTTCAAACCGAGTTCAGAAAAAGTATATCGATCGAGATTCATCGACCAAAAGCGAAGGGAATTTCTTGATCTTAAGCAAGGTTCTATGTCGCCATTCGACTACGAACGAAAATTTGTGAGGCTTAGCCAGACGCACGAGAATGCATTTCGTCCGAAGCTATTATGTGTAAACGCCGAGGATGGGCTGAATGATGATATAAGGATGTTTGTTGGCATTCTCGAAATACGAGAGTTCGTAGTACTTGTTGAGCGAGCTTGTAAAGCCAAGAGCTTAGAAAGGAGAAACAAAAAGCTGATGTGGGAACCGGAGAATTCGAAGAGGTCCTCGGAAAGTCTCTTCAACAGGCATCGAAGAGATTTCGAGATGATGTGAGCCGGTCTAGAGGCGCTTCGGGCTTTTCTAGACGAGGACGCGATCGACCCCCTGTGACCACACGAGTCACTTCGATCGCCAGTGGTGGAAATGATCGCCGAGAGAGGGCGAGTGTCTCGCATTGTGGTAAATGGCATTCGGGAGCTGTTGGTTCCGTGATCGCTCTGCTATAAGTGTGGATCGGCCGACCACTTTATGAAGGATTGCCCGAGGATGCTTGAACAAAATGTAAGTCAAAGTGGAAACCCGGGTGCTACCACTGCTCGAGGTAGGCCACCTAGAAATATGGGCAATGTTAGTGGCGGTCAGAGAGGATCTAGAGATGCTACCATCAGATCTGAGGCTCGTGCTCCTGCTAGGACTTATGCCATCACGCACGCCGAGGATCTTGCCTCTCCGGATGTCATTACCCATACTTTCACTCTTTTCAATACTAATGTGATTGCTTTGATTGACCCCGGTTCTACTCATTCTTATATATGTGAAACCTTAGCATCCAAAGAAGACTTTGCCTATTGAGTCTCTCGAGTTTGTAATTCGGTGTCAAACCCTTGGGTCATTACGTGCTTGTCAACAAAGTGTGCAAGAAAAGTCCCTAGTGTTCCGAGGTTCTTGTTTTCCGCGGACTTGATGCTTTTGCCGTTCGATGAATTGACGTTATTTTTGGTTTGGATTGGTTGACCATGCACGATGCGGTTGTAAATTGCAAAAGCAAGACTATCGATTTGAGGTGCACGAATAATGAGATAATTCGGGTTGAGTCTACGGACTTAAAGGGTTTCATTTGTAATATCGCAATATTGGCCGGAAATATGTAAGAAAAGGTGCGCGGCGTACCTTGCGTCGTGCTCGATGACAAGGAATCGAAAAAACCCGAATCTGTGCCGTGGTTTGTGAATACCGGATGTTTTCCCTGAAGAATTGTCGGGTTTACCACCTGTTCGGGAAATAGATTTTGGCATCAAATTGGTACCTGGTACCACTCCAATTTCGATAGCTCCGTATCGTATGGCACCAATGTAATTAAAGGAGTTGAAAGCTCGGTTGCAAGAATTGGTGGATAGAGGTTTTGCTCGCCCGAGTTGTTCGCCTTGGGGTGCGCCGGTGTTGTTTGTGAAAAGAAGGATGGAACCATGAGGTCGTAGATCGACTATCGTCGACTTAATAAAGCGACGATAAAGAACAAATATCCGTTACCACGTATCGATGACTTGTTCGATCAACTGAAGGAGCCTCGGTGTTCTCGAAAATAGATTTGAGATCGGGCTATTATCAATTGCGAATCCGAGATTCGGACGTACCCAAGACCGCCTTGAAGCGAGATATGGTCACTATGAGTTCCTAGTGATGCCGTTTGGGCTTACTAATGCCCTGCGGTATTTATGGATTTAATGAATCGGATCTTCGGACCATATTTGGATCGATTCAGTAGTCGTGTTCGTTGATGACATCTTGGTCTATTCAAGGAATGAGACCGAACATCTTGAACACCGAGGTTAGTCTTGCAAATTTTACGGGATAAGCAATTATATGCTAAGTTCACAAGTGTGAGTTCGGTTAAGAGAGGTTAGCTTCTTGGGTCATGTGGTATCTGCATCGGGTATTCGAGTCGACCGAATAAAGTTTCACCATACTTAATTGGAAGCCTCAGAAATATTCTGGGGTTCGAGCTTTTTGGGGCTTGCGGTTATTACCGACGATTTGTAAAGGTTTCTCAACGATAGCCACGCCGATGACGGCTTACTCCAAAAGGATGTTAAGTTCGAATGGACGGAGAAATGTCGAAAAGTTTCGATCAACTGAAAACTTATTTGATGAAGCCCCAATTCTAGTGCAACCCGAATCCGCAAAGAGTTTGTCATCTATAGTGACGCCTCCCTACTTGGGTTAGGTTGTGTATTGATGCAAGAAGGTCGAGTTGTGGCCTATCGTCGAGGCAATTAAAGCCACATGAGAAAAATTATCGACCCATGATCTCGAATTGGTCGCCATCGTATTCGCCTTAAAGATTTGGCGACATTACTTATTTGGTGAGAGGTGCCATGTGTACTCGGATCACAAAAGTCTCAAATATTTGATGACCCAAAGAGACTTAAATCTGCGACAAAGACGTTGGCTCGAGTTGTTAAAGGATTATGAGCTGGTCATTGACTATCACCGGGAAAGGCGAATGTGGTTGCGGATGCCTTGAGTCGTAAATCATTATTCACTTTACTGACGATGAATGTGCACTTGTGCATTCGATCGACGGTGTGTTAGTAGTGAATTGAAAGCCAAACCATTATTGATACATCAAATTCGAGAAGCTCGAGAAAGTCGACGACGAGTTGGTCGCAAAGCAATTTGAGTGTGTTCGAACAAGGACTCGGAGTTTCAAATCGATGATGACGATTGTTTGAGGTTCAAAAGTTGTCGTGTGTTCCAAAGAATTGAACTCATTTCGATAATTCGAATGAAGCCCATTGTAGCCGAATGGCAATCCACCCGGAGTACGAAGATGTACAACGATTTGAAGCGTCGGTTTTGGTGGCATGGTATGAAATGAGACATCTCGAATTTGTTTCGAGATGTTTAATATGTCAACAAGTGAAAGCGGAACATCAAGTGCCTTGAGGATTACTTCACCAATCACGATACCCGAGTGGAAATG
Organism: Gossypium arboreum; assembly: GCF_025698485.1. NCBI lineage: Eukaryota > Viridiplantae > Streptophyta > Magnoliopsida > Malvales > Malvaceae > Gossypium > Gossypium arboreum. The sequence continues at coordinate 43,839,365 of NC_069074.1, read as the reverse complement.
GGATCGAGTCACAATGGACTTTGTATCCGGACCGCCATTGTCGTGAGTAAGAAGGATGCGGTTTGGGTCGTGGTAGATAGATTGACTAAGTCGGCTCACTTTGTCCCCGTCGACGCACGGATTTTTCAATGGACAAATTAGCCGAATTGTACGCTTCTCGATTGTGAGATTACAGGTGCCTATTTCCATCGTGTCGGATAGAGATCCGAGATTTACCTCGCGATTTTGGAAAAAGTTGCAAGAAGCTTTGGGTACCAAGTTGCATTTCAAGACCGCCTTTCACCCCAAACCGATGGTCAATCCGGCGGATAATTCGGATACTTGAGGATATGTTGAGATGTTGCGTCCTTGAGTTTAGTGGTTCATGGGAGCGGTATTTGCCATTGATTGAATTCGCACAACAACGACTTTCAATCAAGTATTAAGATGGCACCTCCGAGGCTTTGTACGGTCGTAAATGCCGTACACCATTGTTTTGGATTGAGCTCGGTGAAAGCAAGATTTTCGGTGGATTTGATTAGAGATCTGAGCAGAAAGTGAAAGTAATCCGTGAAAGTCTGAAGATAGCCTCCGATCGTCAGAAGTCATACGCGGATCTAAAGCGTAAGGATATCGAGTATCAGGTGGGTGATAAAGTGTTTCTCAAGGTATCACCTTGGAAAAAGATACTCAGATTCGGCCGTAAGGGCAAGTTGAGCCCGAGGTTCATTGGGCCATATGAGATATCCGAGCGAGTCAGTCCAGTGGCATATCGTTTGATTTTGCCCCCTGAACTCGAAAAGGTTCACGATGTCTTTCATGTTTCGATGCTTCGATGCTATAGATCCGATCCATCGCACGTGATTAGTCCATCAGAAATTGAAATTCAAGCTAATATGAGTTATGAGGAAGAACCGATTCGTATCCTATCACGGGAAGTGAAATAGTTGCGAAACAAGCGAGTTCCGCTAGTGAAAGTGTTATGGCTCAAGCACGGGATAGAAGAAGCTACTTGGGAGACCGATAACTCTATGAAAGAGCGATATCCAAACCTATTTACCGGTAAGATTTTCGGGGACGAAAATTTCTTAAGTGGGGGAGAGTTGTGACATCCCTAATTTGACCCTAGTCGGGAAGTGGTGTCGGGACCATTAAACCGAGTCTTATAAGTAATTAAAAGTTATATTCTATGTTTATGATGTTAGCAAATGCATGTGTGAAAGTTGCATGCATTAATGTGATCATTTCTATGTGAATTTATTAAGATGGACTTATATGAAACATTGTTGAAAGGTGATAGGCCAATCTTCAATGGTCTAATAGTATATGCATGCAAAAGAATGGTTTTGCATGTCAATTTACCCAAAGAGAAGGAAGTGGCCGGCCATGGTGATGAAGATGGGCAAAAGAAAACATGTCTTAAACATGTTTTGCTAGTGGTGGATGTTAGAAATAATAAAATAAGAGCATGGGTAAAGAAATGAAAAAAAATGAGTGTGGATGCTTTCCCCCTTGTGCCGTACATGAGAGAAACAAAACAAAAAAAAAAAATTTTTGTTCATCTATTTTCACTCTCCTTTTGGTAGAAAATACTAAGGATAAGGAAGGAGTTTTGCTTCATACTTGGTTTGGAAGAGGATTAGGAAGAGGTTGGCTATACTTGCATCAAGAGTAAGGTATGTTTGAGGTTGTGCCATGAGATTCATGCATGTTTTGGTTGCTAGATTGATGTTCTTGTTAGCCCATGGTTCAAATCTTTGTTATGTCATGGGAATGAAATTCGCCCAAGTGAATATGGTGATAAAGCCATTGCATGCTAAGTGTGAAGCTTGATGATGATGCATGCAAAGATGGATTGTCTACTCTTGAAATTTCTTTGTAGCCATCTTGAGTAAGACTTTGAGTTTTCTTTTTGTTTAACCATGATTGAAGTTGAAAGGGCATGATTGTGATGTATTCGGCCATGATGCATTCATGAGCATGGTTCATGCTTCTTGCATGATAGTTAAAATTTGTGTTTTGGATGGCTATGGGCACCTTGAAATTGACCATGCACATATATGTATATATATGTTTGCACATGATGTTTTGGTTATGAAGTAAGTGATGAATATGTTTGTTTAAAAAGAAAATGTTGAAGAATGTTTGTGAAATTGCAAGTATAATCGGCCATATGAGTGCTTGGTGCTATATTATAAGTATTGAGCCACAATATGTAAAACATTAACTAGTAAAATGCATGCTGTTTTTTTGTGTGGTATTAAGTGGATAATTGGCCTCAAATTGGACATGTATATTCGGCCTTAGGTAGCCTATTGATGGCCTTAGCTTTTCCTTGATGCTTGAATGAATTGTATTGAATTGCTTGATGTAGTATAAAATGTGCATGACCATTGTGTATTCAAGCTAAAGGGTGGCCATATGACCATTTAAACTCCTTGTCATATTCGCCATAAGCTAGCATAATGAGGTTTTAATAAATTAAATTTGTTTGAATTAGCTCAAGAGCTTAGAGGGCCACAATTGTACAAGGGGAAGGAAAAAGTGATCGAATAGCCGTAAAAGCCGTTCGACAACATCCGAGGTAAGTCCTCAAGAAGTGACCCTACTTGAATTATGTGAAATGAAATATGGATGTGTAATGATTATCGATTTATGTGTGTATGAGTATTTGAATGATACGGGCTAAGTCCCGAAGGCGATTATGCTAGTGATTACCTTTGTGTTTGAGCCTTAGTAACGAAAATGAAACATGAATGTCTAATGATTATTGATGTATGTGTGCATGAGCAATTGAATGATATCCGGCTAAGTCCCAAAGACATTTATGCTGGAAATTATATCCGGTTAAGACCAAGGCAATTGTGCTAGCGGCTACATCCGGGCTAAGACCCGAAGGCATTCGTGCAAGTCATTCTATCCGGGCTAAGACCCGAAGGCATTCGTGCACGTGGTTATATCCGGTTGTATTCCGAAGAAGCTTGGGCTGGAGGTGAGTGTTGGTTGCTGTAATAAATTCAATTAGTACGCTCGAAAAGCCCAAAGAATAAGGTATGTTTATATGTGCATTGGAAAAGTCGACATGTTTGAGCAACATTCGCTCAATCGACTAACGAATATCAACTATTGAAGTGGTTGATACCTTGTGAAAGTATATAATGATGAAGTGTGAAGTAAGAATGATTATGTGAATGTGTATTAATGAAATGATGCATTTGGCTATGTGAATGTATTGCTTTAATTAAAGCTGATTTTATTCCTTGAGACTTACTAAGCATAAAAATGCTTACCCGTTGCTTTGGCTCTCTGTTTTATAGATTTTGCTCGATAGCAAACGGATTCGGGATCATTAAAGTCAAGTCATCTACACTATCAAAGCCTCCATTTTGGTATAATCTTTGGTTGAACTTTGAAATGGCATGTATAGGACTACCCTTGTCGGTTCAATTGTGTTGTGATGTATATGTGTACGGCCATGCTAAAATGGCTCGTAGAAGTCAAGTACTGAACTTAGACCATTTGTGATTTGTATATATATATATATATGGTTTCATGATGTAATTATGGATTGGAAATGGGAGTGTTGGTCACATGATCAGCCATTGGAATGGCTAAAATGGTCATAGGTGAACCTATGTATCGCAAGACTAGTTGGATCATGGAGACTACAAATAGATAAGACCTACCTTGAAAACAGATGCTGGCAGCAGCAGTGAAGTGGTTTTGAAAAATCACCAAAATTTGTAGGAATGGTATTAAATAGTGAATAAGTTATGTAAATTAACCTTTATGAGTCTACTTTCATATGGAAGAAACGAAACGGTCATAGGAGTTACATGTTAAGAGATATTAATGCTATTGTGAGACAAGGCCAGAACGGTTTCTGGGTCCCCTGTTGCAACTTTAAAAATTTACTATAAATTATCCAGAAAGAATCAGGAGTCATGCCTTATATGTACAGATTCCATTTTGAGTCTAGTTTCATTAGAAACAAACGGCACCAGTATTAAAGCCCTGTACAGAGAGATATTCAAGTTGTAACGCGCAAAGGTCAGAGCAGTCGATCTCTGTAACATGGGTGACTTTAACTAATAAACTGTACCAATTGGCCCGACCAAAAATTCTAGAAATAAATCCTTGGATGGATATATGAGTCTAAATTCAGGGAAAATTTACGAAAACAGTTTCCGAGTTTTGAAACTCGAGATATGATTTTTAAGGCGACAGTGACGCAGTTTTCCAGCCTGACTGGAAATGTCAAATTGATGGGCGAAACATGTGGATTTGGCTTGTTAACCCCTCGTGTCCGACACCGGCGATGGTCTCGGGTTCGGGGTGTTACACAACGGGTTAAACACTTTTACTAAAAATTCAGTAGGTTCAACTAACATATTCATACTGGGTACAAATTTCATGCAGACATAAGAATGGGTATACCCCGAATCAATTAAAGCAACAACAGAAATATCATAAAGAGAAAAAGTACCCGTAATCACATCTGGTGAATATGCCTCTTCGCAAGCGCGAATGGCATAAGTCCTTGCAAGCGCTCAGCCCTCGAACCTCACAGCTGTATCTCTAGGAGCACCTCTACTGCTAGCCCCACTGCTCGAGTTCTTTTGTGATCTACCCTTCCAATGAGCATTACTCGCTCTCTCATCCTGCCTTTTCCCTTTCTCACCTAAGTCGAGGTAGTTTCAGATGAAGTGGTCTAAAGATCCACATTTGACGCAAACTCTTTCATTCCATTGGCACTCGCCGAAATGACGCCTACCACACTATGAACACTTTGGCCTATTTAGCTGAGCACTACCAACACTTGCGATGGAACTGGTTTGGGCTTTAGACGTCGTGTACTGCTTATTCTTCTTTCTACCTGAGAACTCCACTGAAGCATTCGATTGGGTAGTGAATTCCTCGATCTATTAGATGAGGACTAATGTGATTTCCCCATCTATCTTTTCCTTGAGTCTCGAGACTCGATGTCAGCTTTTCTCTTCTCTTTGGCCAATTCCTCAGCCTTACATGCTCTCCCCACGAGCACTACAAATTCTCTCAATTCTAAGATGCCAACTAATAATCGGATGTCTTCATTCAATCCATCCTCAAATCTCTTGGACATGATGGCTTTGGTAGATACGCACTCCCTAGCATATTTGCTGAGCCTCACGAACTCATGCTCATACTCTGTTACTGTCATTTGGCCTTGCTTTAGTTCTTTCCTCTTTTGGTCTATAAACCTCTAGCTAATGTACATCTTCCGGAACTCTTCCTGGAAGAATTCCCAAGTTATCCTTTCTCTCGGTACAACAAACACGAGAGTATTCCACCATTGGTAGGCCGAGTCTCGTAGGAGTGACACTGCGCACTTCACGCACTCCTCAGGGGTGCACGTTAGCTCATCAAATACCCTAATGGTATTTTCCAACCAGAACTCTGTTCTTTCTAGGTCATCATCAATATTAGCCTGAAATTCCTCGGCCCCTTGCTTTCGTATTTTATCTACTAGAGGTTTCTCTGTCCTAACCATATCCACTCCTTGCGAAGCTACAGAGGCATACTGAGGAATCGAAGGAGGTGGGGGAGGTGGAGTGTTCAGATTCACACGAACAAACTCCGTGTACCAAGCGTCCATCATATGGAGGTAAGCCTCTCTAGCCCCTCCGCCCTGACTCATTGTCACGGGCCCACTATCTACTAGCGCGATCCCTTCAGCAGGAGCCAGCGCATTACTTTCCACGTCATCCGTCGTAGCTACGTTAAGATCCATTTACTATATATAAAAACACAATTTATCTCGTCAAGAGTCGTCACACTATCAATAAACAATTATGGCATGTATAGCTAGACTCGTACTCACGCTAAGTTAGTCTTAGAACAGACTAAACCATAGCTCTGATACCACTAAATGTAATACTCTGCACCCGAGCCCTACGCTGGGACTGTAACATCCCGTACCCGAGTCCGTTACCGGAATCGGACACAAGGTGCACACAGACTTAACTATTTTCACAGTCCATTTAGAAATTTCCAGACTAGCTGGTCACTGCATCACTGTTGCCTTAAAAATCATATCTTGAGTTTCAAAGCTCGAAAATTTGTTTCGTAATTTTTCCCTGAAACTAGACTCATATGTCCATCTACATATTTTTTTCTAGAATTTTTGGTCAAGCCAATTAGTACAGTTTATTAGTTAAAGTCTCCCCTATCCCAGGGTTTGACTACACTGACCTTTGTGCGTTACGAATTGAATATCTCCTTGTACAGGGCTTTAATACTGATTCTGTTTGTTTCTATAGAAACTAGACTCATAGAGGAATCTATACATATATGGCATGACTCCTAATTATCTCTGGTTAATTTACAATGAATTTCCAAATTCGGAAAAGGGGATCCAGAAACCGTTCTGGCCCTGTTTCACGAGAACTTTAATATCTCTTAACATATAACTCATATGACCGTTTCGTTTCTTCCACATGAAAGTAGATTCATCAAAGTTCATTTACATAATTTATTCACTATTTAATACCATTCCTACTATTTTTAGTGATTTTTCACATCCACATCACTGCTGCTGTCAGCATCTGCCTTTAAGGTAGGCTTTACCTATTTCATGATTTCCATGATTCAATTGGCCCCTTTTGCATACATAGCACAAAGTGTGATCATGATTAACCATCCCAATGGCTAATCGTTTCAAAACAATTCCATACCTCATAATGATCAACAAACAAACGATTATGGTACTAGGCTAAAAACGTATATAAGCCATTTTTGCATGGCCATCCAAGTTTACACAAAACCGAAAGGTACATGACCTTCAACAAAAGGGTAGTCCTATACATGCCATTTCAAAGTTCAACCAAAATTGTACCAAAATGGGGGCTTTGATAGTGTGGATGACTTCGACTTCGATGATCCCGAATCCGATAGCTAACGAGCAAAATCTATAAAACAGAGAAACAGAGAATACGGAGTAAGCAATTTATGCTTAGTAAGTTTGAGCAAGAGATTCCAGCACAACAAAAGCATAGCATTCATAAAGCTAACGGATAATTTCATATGCACAAATTCTCAATATCATACTCACTTCACATTCCAACCCCTATGTTCATACATAAGGGATCATCTTAGCCAAATACCGGAAACCCATTACTCGACTGAGCGAATATTATTCGAAGGGAATCAACTAATTCAAGCACATACGAACATACCTCATTGCTGGAATTTTTCAAGCGTATTAACTGAAAATTTTATAGCAAGATCGCTCATTCTCGAATCACGTACCTTGAATTCAATCGGATATAACGACTTCGCTCAAATGCCTTCGGACGAAGCCCGGTTATAGTGACTTCATACGAATGCCTTCGGACTTAACCCGGTTTAGTAACTTGCACAAATGCCTTCGGGCTTAGCCCGGATTTATTAACTCGCACGAATGTCTTGGATCCTAGTCCGGATATAGTCACTTAGCACAAAGCCTTGGGACTTAGCAGGACATCATTCAATAACCGAGCACAATTATCAATAAATTATGACACATTCGTATTTCATTTTCATTAGCAAAACTCAAACACAAGGCACTATTCACACTTGAAATTTCGGCTCAATAGCCACACACAAAGAGCATGATTTTAATTTGCTTTAAACATGATCTAATCAATTCGAATTTAAGCTCTATTACTCAAGTACTTACCTTGGATGTTGTCGAGTGATTTCGACGGCTACTCGACTACTTTTTCCTTCCCTTTATCGGATTTAGCTCCCCTTTGCTCTTGAGCTTAATTTGACAAATAAATTGATTTAATCATTTGAGCATCGAAAGAGGAATTCAAGGTACTTAGCCAATATATATACTCATTAGGCATCAAAGTCGCATATGTACGAATCGTGAATCGAACTCAACACATTAGTTAATATTCCTCTTAGCCGAATTTTCTAAGCCAAGAATAGGCATCAATATGCTTGCCTCTAACCGAATGCATGCACACCAATTTCCCTCATGTGGTCGAATATGCATGTCCATGTTGAGGCCAATTATACACTTATTACCACACAAAAACAGCATACATTTTACTAACTAATGCATTCCATATTGTAACTCAATACACATCTATCATTTCCTTCATAACCAAACATCATCATAAGTAAGTATATACCTTGAGATAGTATATATATGTCATACCAATACATCATGCTCAAACATATATACATATATATATGCTAGAGCCGAATCTCAAGTTGATTGTAACTAAACATGAACATGATTTCGAAACACAAATCTTACTTTCCATGCAATGAGCATAAATCACACTTATGGATGTACCATGGCCGAATACATCACGACACCATAATTTTGGTCATGATTACACAAAGAACTTAATATCTCATTCAAAAATGCTTAAAGAAAATCTAAGAGTCCTCAATCCACCATCACATGTATCATCATCAAGCTTCATATTTAACATGCAATGGCATTAACTCAAAATCCACCTTGGCCAAATACCATCCCCATGATATAACAAAGATTTGAACCATGGGCTAATAAGAACATCAAGTTAGCAACCAAAAACATGCATGAATCTCATGGCACAACATCAAACATACCTTAATCTTGATGCAAGTATAGCCAAACCCTTCCTAATCCTCTTCCAAACCAAGCATGAAGCAAAACTCCTTCCTTATCCTTAGTATTTTCGGCCAAAAGAGAGTGAAATGGATGAACAAAATTTTTTGTTTTCTTTCCTACCTACACGACAATGGGGAGGAGAGAAGCCTTCACACACACATTTTTTTTATTCCATACTCCTTATTTTATTCATTCCAACATAACCCACTTACCAAACATGTTTCATGACATAATTTTGCCCATAATTCCTTGTCATGGCGGCCACTAGCTATTGGGGGAATTTGACATGCAAGTCCATTGTTTTGCATGCATGCTTTAATTAGTCATCACACATTTCCCCATCATACTTTCAAAGTTTACTACTAGGTCCTTTCTAGTGAAATTCACATTTATAGCTCTAAATCAAAACATCAAAAATGTCACACATGAGTTAACACACATTATAGGAAATAAAATAAATATTAAATTATTTTTATGCCTCGATTTTGTAGTCCCGAAACCACATTCCGACTAGGGTCGTTTTAAGGCTGTCACAGGGACGGAATACGAGGCGTTACCACACTTAATCACATGCATACAATTATTTTGATGTCATTAAGACTCGGTCAAATTAAAAACTTTTTTGAACTTTGTCTAAACTCCTTAATATGGGTCTACGAGGCCTCAAACATCAATTGGAAACCATTCGAGACCAACCCAGATCCTTTAACTAACTTTAGAAAGGTAACTCTTAAAACAGGACACACGCCCGTGTGGAAAGGCAACACGCCTGTGTGGTCATTATAACATGGTCGTGTTGATGGCCCGTGTGACCACACACGGCCTAAGAATTTAGGGACACGCCCGTGTCCCATGCCCGTGTGAATTAAATTCTAAATTTGAACCCACAAGGGTTTTCACACGTCCTGACACACGCCCGTGTCTATGGCTCGTGTCCCTCACACGGCCATGATACACCTGTGTCCTAGCCCATGTCTAAAATCCTTGATATTCTGTTTCTGACATCAGCATCCAATAAGGGGTATATGGCCAAGGTACACGCCCGTGGCCAGAGGCCGTGTCCTCCACACGGCTGAGACACATGGCCATGTCTCTACCCTTGTGTATTGACTTGCAAGTTTTACGTGCAGGGGACACACGACCAAGCAACACGCCCATGGAGCTGACCGTAGGTCACACACAACCTAGACACACGCCCATGTGTCTACCGGTGTAAACAATATAAGGCTATCTACCAAGCCTTTTGCTATCACGAAACACCATCTAATGCCAACCAACATATCAAAGTCTAACTTAATATGATTTCTTAACCAAACAACCATGGCTAAGGCCTATATACATTTCTTATATTCAACTATGCCAATAATTTCACATTCATGAAAGACTATCTTGCATTCATATATAAACTTTTAATATTAGCCATTTTCCATGGCCTTATACAAAATGGATCAAATGCTAAAGTAAGCTAACACATTTGGCCAATTAGTAGTGACACAAAACTCAAAAGTCAGGGTCCTATACATGCCATAATCAAAATAAAATATCTAACTATACCAAGTGCTTTAGATGATAGTGCGATCGATGCCCCCGATGTCCGATGATCCTCGAGCTAATTAGGCGGCACTATAAGAAAATGGAAAGAAGAGGGGGTAAGTATAAAGCTTAGTAAGTTAAATGCAACTAAATATAACAAAAACTTTACTATTCATCATCATGCTCATAGTACAAAAGTAGGCATAAGCACAACTTACTCATCATTATCCAATACAATTCACATAGCATATATTGAGCTGATATCTCATACATTTCAAATAGGTGTCTGTACTATTCACAACATGGTTATACTTTTCTCATTTAACTTAAACTATAACTCTCACTGTTGAACCATTTGGAATGCTATCGGATATTTACTAAGCCTCAAACATAGGGTATAATGCCGATGCCATGTCCCAGACATGGTCTTACACTAGCTCATCCATCAAGTTGATGCCATGTCCCAGACATGGTCCTACACTGACTATCAAAATCGAGGCCGACGCCATGTCCCAAACATAGTCTTACACTAGCTCTCACATTTCCGTGCCGATGCCATGTCCCAGACATGGTCTTACACTGACACATCTCATAGCAAATACATGTCCCAGACATGTCTTACATTAGCACACAAATAACCTGAATGTCATGGCATGAATATTCGATTTATTTCCTAAGGTTCAAACGAGAGTTCTACTATCTCAATATTCATCATACATAATCATTTCCACAAACAAGAAATTTATGCTATATCAATTCAAACACATATAATAACAGTGTAGTTGTATTATTTACATACAACTTACCTCGGTACTCAAAATATGGCGACTAGTTGATTTAATCTACTTACTTGGCCTTCCCCCGGTCTAGGTTCAGATTTTGTATTTCTTGATCTAAAATGGTAACATTTAGTCATTTCATCATCAATTAAATCTAAACGCTCAATAATTTATGATTTGGCCAAAATAACCATTTTGTCCATAGGCTTTTTACAAAATAACCATTTTACCCCTAGGCCCGGAAATAGATTTTTATTGAGTTTGCTTATTATTCAAGCCTAACCCACCATTTATCTCTCTTATGACAACCCAAAATTTCCAATATTTCACAACATTACTATCCATTATACAAACTTTACAAAATGGTCCTATTAGGGTTTTCATGAGGAGTCCCTTCACAAAGGTTGTTTATTTCACAACCATGATTCATTCTCTTTCATAAAATTTTAGAAAATAACATGAACATTCTCATAGTAAAACCCTAGACTTTCAACCATTTAAAAAAAATAGTCCCCTTGTTAGAAAGCTCATGCTACAAGGGTTCTAAAAATGTAAAAAATTTTAAGAAAAGCCATTAAAGTCACTTACTTGCAAGAGTAGAGAGTGGCTGACATTTTTGAAGCTTAAAAACCCCTAAAATGGCTGGGTTTTCGGTGGAGAAGGAGATAGGGAAAAAGATGATATCTTTTCTCTTTATTTTATTTAATTTTGGTCAAATAAATTACCAAATTTCCACCTAATCTTGACTTTTTCTATCTTTTGTCTCCTATGGTCGGCCACCACTTATCCAAGGGTCTATTTGCCCTTTAAAGACCCTCAATTTTTGGTTCTCTAGCTATTTGACACCCTTAGTTATCAAAATAGGACTTTTGCTCACAATTAAGCATGAAATCGCTAGAATTAATTCACCAAAATTTTCATACTCTCATATAACCATGCCACAACATATAAAATAATATTAAAAATAATTTCTCCTTCCTCAGATTAGTGGTCCCAAAACCACTGTTCCGACTGGCCCAAAATCAGGCCATTACATTATTGATGGCATAATTGGCTATGTGTTATCTCATTTTTACCATGTAAAATAAATAAAAAAGATAACAAGTTTTTTTAGAGTTAGAAAGTTCGGGAAGATTTTGGGTAAAAAGAAATGAGGAATGAATGAGTATTTATAAAGTGGAAGTCGATACCCATAGGAGTCGACTTCCATTGTAGGGTAAATTACACCAACAATTATTCAATTTTCAACTCAGTCACTAAAATTTAGGAAATTAAATAGTCACTAACGTTATCGAAAAGTTACAAATCAGTCACCCACTAAAGTTTTCGGTTATAGCCCTAATAAAACAGATGACGTGGCTAGTTAACTTGCCACGTTGGACATGAGGATCCGAAGGGTCATAATTTTTTTGGGGAGGGGGGAGATGAGCGGAAAAAAAGGAAGGTTGAAATTTGGGAAAAGGATTTTAGAAGAGTTTTTCAAGCTATTGAAAACATCACCTATGGCAGCAACAATCATTTTTCATCTTTTGCTTTTGTTTCCATTGAAACACCAAAGGATTGTCTCAAGTTCTTGGTCTCTCATTGTTCTTATTTTTCTTCCTCTACTACTATTGCCTATTGAAATTGAGATGAGGAAATGAAGGAGTTAACTCTTAGCAACAGTAGAAGAGGAGAAGGTGTCGTTTGAGGTGGTAGGCCGTTGTCGTTTTGAGAAGTGATATGGGTAAGTAAACGTAAAGGGTTGTTTCATTTGGAAAGAGGCGAAAACAAAAGAGAATTGAGAAGGGATCAGAAGGCGGGAAATGAAGAAGATGGTGGGAAGATGGACGGCGGGGAATATTTGGATATAGGTTTAGAGTGGAAATGGAGGGAAATGCTAGGATTAAATGAGAAAAGAGTAGTGGTGGCGGCGACGATGATAAAGGAGCAGTTGAGGGCTAAACTTTCTATTGTTTGGATGCCGAGAAAATTAATAGAGAAAATGAAAGAGAAAACCCAAATCAATAGTGGGTATCTCTATTTCTTCTCTTCTGCTTCTTCTTCTTCCAGTAACTAGGGTTCTTAAATTGGGTTTCCACTGTGGCTGGTTAATATCCAACATGGCTAGTTAATGTATCACATCAACGTCTCTGTTACGTCTGTAACAGAAAATAGTTATTGGGACTGGATTGTTATTTTTTTCTAAATTTTAGTGACTGAGTTGAAAGTTGAGTGATTATTTTGTTATTGAAACCAAAATTGAGTGACTATTAGTGTACTTTACCCTCCATTATATTTAATTGGTTTGGTTGGGCTAACAACCAAATAAATATTTGGTTAAACCTCCCAACCTTTAACTTGACTTCCATGGATGTTGAAAATACTCTGATAAAGTATTGCCTCTTAACATGCATGATATGAATTAGTGTAATGATTTGACATATACACCAAACTCGATGTACATAGGTGTCTAGATAACCTTCCCAAAAAAACTTATTTTAAAAAATAATTTTACCATAAATATATAACGAATAATAGGGTGAACTATATTAGTAATTACGAATTATTTTTTCTTTTTTAGTCTATTAACTATGAAATGTTGCAAAATAATTATTCAACTATTTAATTTTATCTTTTTTTGTAACTTTTATAATTGAATAGCCTAAAAATGAAGTTGAATGACTATCATTGCAATTTACCCTAAATAATATCAAATTATACAAAGTAATAATAATAATAATAATAATAATAAACACCCGTTACTTTTTTTTCTTCAATTATTAACTCTACTATTTATAAAAATTTAAGAAGTAAAAAAAAAAATGGATTGTCCAGGTTTTCTTATAGCTGGAAAAATAAAAGGCCAGACTCAACATGCTTCGAAGAAATCAGCCCGCGCATTTGACGCGGGGTAAAGACGCCATTGCCACCATTTAGACCCTTCTTCATCTTCCTATCAAATCCAATCAATCCAGTATTCTTGTAATCTTCGTATTGGGAATTCTTGGTACAATCTTCAAATGTCGGTGAGTTTATTTCTTTTTCCCATTTTTTTTTTTTGTTTGTGATGAATGGGACCCTTTGCTCGGTTAGATCCAAGATTCCTTTTTTCGGAAAAAAATAAAAATTCTAATGAAAGATAAATGTATGTATTGCTCCGTTTGGTTGCTGGAAAAATGTACGAGAAATGAGATCATAAAAGCTGGACTCTTGAGTTGATCTGTACTTGACCCAAATTTCTCTTTGGGTTTCTAGAGTTGACCTCATTGTAGTTCTTGGGTTCTGAAAGCAAGTTCAATGGTAAGATTCAGTTGGGATACTTTAATTAGCTTTCTTGGAAGTAAATATTGGAGTATAGGAACTGATAAATATTCAATGAAGACCTGTGAAAGCTCTAACTTTGATGTTTGCACCGAAATGATTGAAAAGTGCCCTTCAAGTTTTATGGTTTGATGGTCAAGTTATTATTATTTCTGGGTTTGCCTTATATTTCATGCTATTTCTAGTTTGGATAATTATTCTATACCTTGCGAGTGGAAAAAACTCCATAAGCGGGTTTGGGATGATGTTGTGTCCGTTTTTGTTATTCTTTTATTTTTATAATGACACATGGTAACATCCTAAATCCGCTTGTGGAGTTTTTTGTTCCACTAGCAGTGTATAGAATAACTATCCTTATAGTTTATGCATCTTGTTTTATGGTTCTTTTAATAGTCTTTGAATTAGTATTTATATAAGCTTTGGTGTTAATTGGTAGGCTCAGAATAAATTATTGGTGAGAGTGATATATGATCTTCAAAATAAGATGAAAAGGTCCAACTTTTGGAAGCATCAATTGTCCATAGAAAATTATGTGTATAGTTTCCCTTTCAAGGCTTAGGTATATGATTTGATTATAACTGATGTTATGATTCCAAGCATTTTAACATTTAAGCATATCACCTTCAATTTCATTATAGAAAAGGAAAAAATAACAGCATACTGCTGAAAAAGCAACTTTGTTTCTGTTGATGTATCAGTGAGCATCTTCTTTGGTAGAATGAAAGATTGAAATATTATCTGTTTTAGGCTTTTATTTTCTACTAATCCTGTGGTACCTGATAATGCGATCACATTATAAGGTCACAATTGAACAGATCACACAAGATCAAATTGATGTAACATAAAACCTATTAGTCCTAAAATATTATGAAGAACAACAAATGTCCACAGATCATCTAATTTACACCATCAAGTAAAACCTCCTCGTGCTTTAGACCCCATAGTAACAACAGTAAATTGGGGTTTTGGGTTTATTTTTGTTGCACTGTAGCCATGAATCCTGTCTTTATTTACATTCGTCTTGTTCATTTAGTATATCATTGTCCTTTATTCATCCAGTTGGGCCTACAATTGCGGTTGCTTTTCTTGCCGATTAGAGCTCCTCTGTTTTATTTTTTACACCTTGTTGATCATTGCATATGCAGATTCCACTGGACCAAACTAATCTTACTCTTGGAGCAGTAACGGAGACAAGTGCTACAGCAAATTGGACTATCAATGCGTCAAATGTGAGGAAAAAAATACTTATAGAATTAGTTTCAGTTGATACTGTTAACAATAAAATTCTGTTGGTTATCAGTTACTTTTGCATCTAGTTGATAAAGTATTACTGAAATAGCTGTGAAATAAGCTTTTGCATTTTTGCATCTCATATAAGATTTTGTGCTTGACAAGAGCAGAGCTAAAGAACCTTTTCTTAAGTCTCAAGTTTGACCGGAACTAATTGTTGTATCCGTTTACTTATTTTGTCTCCTTGGTCTCTATAGGTGTTTTTGCATAAAGTTGTTCCATGTTTCTGTATTTCACGGAATCGTATAATTGTTATCTTGAAATGTTTGCTGAGTATGATTATTATGATATCCATTGGCATTAGAATCTGAAGGTAGCATAAGTAGGTTTGTAATTTTGCTACATGTTCATTTAACTGAAAATAAGAAATCGAAATGTTGAATTTAATGTATGTGATTAGATGGACACTTGGCAAAGATAAAAGCCTGCTTGTGGAGTTTTTCGAACTCCACAAAAACATATATTTATGTTCTCATCTTTTGTGTACAGATAAGAACAGTTAAGGTCAGTAATATTTCTCTAGCTGCTTCTGAGAGGGATATCAAAGAATTCTTTTCTTTCTCTGGTGATATTCAATATGTTGAAATGCGAAGGTGGGTACTCTCTACTTATGTTGGTTCGTCTTTTCGATTTTCCTGAAGTATTTGGATATGATCTTCTACTAGCCCTTGAAATACATGGAAACCTTGATAATTTTAAACGTACCTGTGCCGGATAGATACCATGTTTGGCTCTCATACTCAGTCCTAGTAATATAGCTCTCTGCTTGAGTTCAATGGATTTGTTTTGAAAAGTCATCCTTGAGATTGTTGTAAATTTTGCAGGGAGACTGAAAATGCTCAAGTTGCTTATGTTACCTTCAAGGATACACAAGGAGCAGATACAGCAATACTATTGACTGTATGTTAGTGAGATTAAGTTATTTTTTATGCTTATATTTCCTTGGAAAAGAATTACATTTGTTGATAGTATCACTGGACAAAAATTGTTACCAAAGGCATCAAGGTACCCTAAGATATCAGCTTTATTGTCTCTTAATGCAAAACCGACAGGCAACTTGAACATTTAAATCTTCGGAACTAATTATGTTTTACATGTTATGCCTGTGTAAAGCTAGATGAAAACTTTCCAGGCCTGTCATCATTCATCTGCATTGCATTTGTATCATATCTTAAAGTTTATTGTGGCTGCTTTTGACTATCAAAGCCTAACAATAACATCTAATTATTGAGCTTCAGTTATGCTGGCTTACATGCTTTCTGGCAACTTATTTGATTCAAATACTCATTGTGAATGAAGTTTCGAACTTATTGCTTGATTCAGGGAGCCAAAATAGTTGATCTTTCTGTCAATATCACACCTGTTGAGGATTACCAACTACCCCCTGAAGCTCTCCTGTCAAACATGGTAAAAGTTCTCCTTTAAACCCTATCCTACAGCTTTTGTCATCATAAGGATGATCACTGTGATATAATATAGTGAAGTAATAATATCTATGTCGCTCTGACTCTTTCATTTTTGCTTGAAAGTACATGTGTGACATATATTTAGACATGGTTCTGGGGATATGACCATATAAGAACCCTCCAACTACATGGAAATACTCAGAAAATATTGAATATACCCTATTAGACAAATACTTTTATCATACATTTACGAGTCCAAGTAACAAAAAATGATACTTTCAGATTTAGTAGTATCTCTATGGCTTCTTGTCAGCTTATGTTTGTAGTTCTCTGATCATACTTTCAGCATTGGTAGGAAATGCCAGATTGGGTGTTTTGCATGCATATTGTAGCTTCATACTTGTATAATTATAGCAAATTCATGACTACTCAAGCTTTTATCATGATTGACCGTAATGTCCTTCAGATCCTTGAATGTGTCATTTGTGAAGACATTTGATGGAGGACAAGTAAATTGAAATGCTAGGATACTTTAGCTAACTTAGAACTCAGTCACATTTATTGCTGGTAGCCTGTTTTTAATCCATTATAAGAACATAGCAACTGAATTAGCACCAAGGCTCAACAGCTGGAGATCTTCTAATGTTTTGGGAGTCTTCTAGTGTGTGTATATAACTGTATATTATCTATTTGCCTTTTTCTCTTGGTCTGTAATAGGAAAAGGTATGTTTGTTCTCTATGTTACTTGGACTCAGGGTGAGTGCCAGATACAAGTGTATGCCCTAGACGAGTATGTTCAGTTTTTTTAAGGTTTTTCCATGGAGAGTCCTCAAAAGAGTTATATCTCCAAACCCATGTTCGGTTATGCACCTGACATGGGTGTTAGATACGAGAACTAGAAAAATGAAAAGTCGGAGCAGCATTGTTTGTTCATATGTTTCATAAGAATACAATGGAAAGAAGTGAATTATTACACATATGTCTTATGTTTTCATCATTGTTGTGCAATCTGCTATTTGAAGGAGAAAAAGCAGGTTGTTGCAGATTCTACTGTGCAAAAGGCTGAAGATATGGTGAGCACCATGCTTGCCAAGGGCTTCATATTGGGAAAGGATGCCATCAACAAGGCAAAAGCATTCGATGAACAGCATCACTTGACATCGAATGCCTCTGCTGCGGTAACTTCATTTGATCAGAAAATTGGTCTGAGCGAAAAGCTAAGCATTGGAACAGCCGTGGTTAACGAAAAGATGAGAGAGATGGACGACCGATTCCAAGTCTCTGAGAAAACAAAGTTTGCCTTATCTGTTGCCGAGCAGAAGGTAAGCATTGCGGGAACTGCTATCATGAGCAACAGCTACGTATCTACAGGAGCTTCATGGCTTTCAAACGCATTCACTGCAGTTGCGAGGGCAGCTGAGGACGTAGGTATGTTGACAAAGGAGAAAGTTGGAAAAGCAGAGGAAGAAAAAAAGGGTTCTGTCTACAAGGAGAGAGCAAGGATCATCGAAGACTTTGCAGAGCTCCATCTTGATGAATCTCCCAAGGCAGAACCTTCAGTAGGTCTAGTTGATTCAACAACTGATAAGCAAGCTTAGAATGATATGAAATGATTGCTTTTGAACTTTGATTTTCCTTCAATGCCTTGATTCTTTCATTGTTGTACAATACACTGTTACATGGGATTGTAATTCAAAGGAATTTCTGATATATATTATTATATGTTCTAAACATAGCACTATTTTTTTGCTTTTTATATTCTTCTTATGCCTGGGTATGATCTTTTGCTTCTTGGTGGGTATGTAGCCGAACTGAGGTCAAATTCTAAGATGCTTTTGAATTGAAATATTTTTCAATACTAATTTAATAAAGAAAATAACATATATAAATGATTACATTAAATTTAAATTGTCATATGTATGATTTTTAGAATATCTTTTGGCATTTTAGGTAATTTTTTAAAAATAGAACATAATTAAAAAAATTAGGAACTTTTCTTATATTTATAATTTAATTATTTTATAATTTCATATAATAAATTTTAATTTTCAATTGTTTATAATTTTTAAATTTTTAAATTTTTTTTCATTTTATATCTTTTATTTTTCTTTTATTGTGACTTGGTATTGATGATGTGATTTTGGCAGATTGTTATTGGATATTTATTATCGTATCAACTTTTTCTTTTTTTAATAGTAAAATGGGAAGTACAACATGATGGACAGACAAAAGTACAAGTATTAAACTGAGTAAAAAATTCAAAATATCAAATTATTATCTTACTTATTGTAGAAGATTCAAATTGAGTATTAAGTCCTTAAAAATACCAAACTAATATATTACTTATCATACAAGATTCGAAATTAAATATTAAGTATTTAAAAAAGATGAAGAAAAGTTGAAAATGGTATAATACTTGTTTAACTATACACAAAAAGATAATGTGTATATACTATATCACCACATGTTTATAATTTAAGCATTAAAACTTAATAAAATGTTGTAAACAAAGTTAATTTATATATTTATAATTTTAAATATTATTATTTTTAGTATATATCTATAATTCCAACTCCTACCTAAAGAATATTTTTGTCATTTCGTTTTCTCCATTCCTTCCTACGTAAATAGTGATAAAACTTGCACAGCAAAATAAGTATGTTAGACAAGGGTAAGTTGGAGTTTTAAAGTTTATAATTAATTTACAATCTATATATAATTTATTCAATATTACAACTTTAAAAGATATATATTTTTGGCTAAGGAATTTGATACTTCTAATGTTTAAATATATATTTTATAATCATATATTTTTCACACCCTTTTACATTGAATAACTTAAAGCAATTTTTTTTTACTATTTTATTACCTTTCTCCAAATTTTAATGATTAAAATAATATTTTTATTACGTTATTTTTTACAATTTATTTTAAATATTATTTTATTATCTATTAATTGTCTTTTATAGTATTTTAATTCTTTTGGAAGTTACAATTTTGAGTTAATTATGTTTTGATATTATTTTTATTAAATTGATGTTGTAGTCAATTTTTTATTGTATTTTAATTCTTTGGAGTTAAATTTTTTATAGGAGTTATATTTTTTTTGGGTATATATAGTCTCCTTTGTTTTTTTTTTTATGACGACTTTACTTCTTTTCTTTTTGGTTTTTTTTATCATTGCTTTTTTTTTACTTTCTTTTAAGAAATATTGTGCACTGTGTATAATGATCATTTTAATCTAACTAACTATTTTTTGTAGGTTTGATGAAGTAATATTAGATTGGTGGGTGTGGAAAACTACACAATTCTTTTTGTGTTGATAATTTGAGAATTACGGGTTGAAATTTTTTATAGGCTAGTTATTCATTCCACTGCAATTGAAAAGTGATTTTTAAAAGTTTTAAAATGCTTTTAAAAGGTAGGGTAGAAAAGTTTTACAAAAAAAAATTAATTTGTTAATTTTAATATTCCTATCGTAGTTAAAATTACGGTTGAAGATTTAAATATTATTTTTAGATATGGTAGTAGAAAAAAAAAAAAAAAGAATTAGTTAAGTTATATGGGTTGGACCTAGTGCCCTAAATGTAATATATTTGATTGTATACTTGTATTTTTTCAAAGATTGGTTTAATAAAATTATCCGTAAATTACATTAATATCATTTTTACATTGTCTTTAATGGCTTTTGCATACAAAGCAAAATAGAAGCAAATATTTAGCTTATTGATTATCTAATATTTAACTATACTAAGCGGTATTATGTGGTAATATTGTAATAGGAAAAACAACTTGTATCAGTAGAAGAACCTAAACATGTCCTTAGCCTAATCAGAAATGAGTAAATTGATTGAAAGACTAATATGTCGCCTATCAATTCCAATTGGAGAGATGCTTTTATCTTGAGCATTGGAATAGATGACACCTAGAAGATAAAGATATACATGTGACTGACTAGACTGCAGTACATAGGAAAAAAAACCCAAGTAGAATAGATCTTGAATTCGTTTATGAACTTATTCACTTGTGACGTTCATAGTATGGCATACATTATTCCTGAATGGATGGTGGATTATGTATGTGTGACTCATATACTTTGATGTAAGTAAAAGTTTGAGTTCAAATAGATAATGAATTGAAAGCTGGTGCGTTTGGTATACAACTTTTGCAGTATGTAGCACTATTCACAATAATAAAATTTATAGCCCAAGAAATGGGTAAATGATATCCTCTCATTGGCAATACATGATATATTAAAAAGTAAACATAGTCATGAATCGTTTGTCTTTATGATGATTTACTTAATTACTATTTGATAGTAATTGACTTTTCATGAAGGAAGATATAATAGTTACCATGAGATAAAATAGGATCATATTAGGAGAATGAATTTATCCCAAAGAGATTAAAAATATCTTACGAGGATAACACACTTATGACAAGGTCATTGATCGAGCAACTTTCATAATGGTATGTAATTGTGGAGAGCTCAATCACGATACTTTAGTGGAATAACTTCGTGACTAAATAAGTTTATAATTAATAGGTGAAAAAATAGAACTTAATTATAAAACATTTGAGTCCTAATTATAGATGTCCAATTGATCCTTCTGCTAGCTCTTTGAAACTAGAAATGAATTGCATTTAGAATCAAATGAATATAAATAGATAGAAATTATAAGTTAGAGAAATGGGTTACATTTGAAAATGAATGTGATTTCTCACTAAGTATGGAAATGACCGAGAATTAATTTAAGTTTTTCAAATTATTATTTAATCAAATAATTGAAGTTCAAAATGGAATTAAATTAATTGGTCATTATGAATCAATTGAATATAGAAATTAAATAGATTTTCTTAGATTCTTTTACGTTAAAGTTGATATTACTTTAATAGAATTAGAATTTGGTTAAGAAGATTATTTAATTAGAAAATTAATTAATTTAATAAATAATATTTATTTTGGGAAATAAAAAATATGTATTAGGTTGGATTAAATTATAAAATGTTAGGTTAAAAATTCACGAATCACATATAATTAGACTCAATATTGGAGGGCCTAAAACTCCTCATAATAAATATGGGGGGCAACAACTCTAGTATAATTAACTAGGGTTAGCTGTCCATCTCTCCTAGTTGAACTAGGGGACTCATTTTTCTATCATATAAGTATTATTTGTATTCTAATAATTCAATTAGGATTCTCTAATATCTCTTTATAAATAGATTACACTGGTAAGGATAAAAATACACCGTTTTGAGAACTTGTTATTGTACTTGGAAATAGTTAGAATTTATTTCTAAGTATAAATTTTATTTTCCAGGAATAAAATTTCTATCATTTTTATATATAGAGAGAGAGATTTACTTTTCTACTGAAAGTAGGAAAATTATTTATGATTTTGTGTTTGACTCATGATTATTCGAGCCCATACTCGTAGTGATTTGTAATATAAGAATAGTAGAAAAGGTTGTTCGGTTGAAAGTGGGAGCGTCAAAGATTAAACCAACTTGGTTTTCAAATTCTTATTTTTCTGTTGTAATGTAAAATCATTTCCAAACCGAATTTTTCAGCAATATAATATTTAAATAATTCAATGCAATGAAACATGAAATATAAATTTTAAATGCTTTTTAAAGTAATTAATATAAATTATTTGAAAAATTAATAACATATAAAATATTTTTAAAAAATCAAATATAATAAATAAGATTTAAATAATTTAATATAATGATAAATTAAATATTTAAATAATTTAATATAATGATATGTAAAATATAAAGTAATCTATTTTTATACATCTTTTAAATAATTAATATAAATAAGGGTATTGTGATAACTTTTACTTTCAAAGCATAAAGTTAAAAGTCAAAAGCACTTAAACTTCAACATTTGTGTTTGGATGAAAATTTATTTTTTATCATATTTTGACTCTAAAAATCAAATGTGGTAGAAAAACACTTTCCACTGCAATGGAGAGCACATACTAGAAAGCTTGATATCTACCATTAGAAAAAAATGTTGGTGGTGCTTTGAAAATAATGAGGAAAAATTAAGATAATGAATTGTAATACAGATTAAGAGATATATATGACAATTTGTTGTGAAAGAAGAAAAAAAGTGGGAGTTATTTTTAGTCCATGCAAGCAAAGAAGGAGATGATAAAACTTATTTAAGAATGTATGAGATGTTGAGATTTAAGAAAAATATATATAAGACATATGGAGATGTTGTCTCGAAAAAGCTATATGAAATAATAGAACTTAAGAGTATCTGAATATCTCTACATTTAATATTTGTGTCAAACCTTATTGTCACCTTCATAATCTTTTCCACAATTTAATATCTATAAATACTGTATTTTTAATTAATTAAATACCAATAATTAAGGGCTTCTAACTAAATTATCTAAATAATTAGAATTGTGTTTTTTATGCTATTTCGATTATTATTTTTTAAAATTACAAATAAAATTATTTTTATTTTTAAAAATTTTCATGTGTTTCTTCCACTAAATTATATTTCTAAGTTAATTTATTAATTTATGAATATTTTATAAATTAGTTATTCAAATAAAGCATTTTAAATAATATTTTCTATATAAATTTTGTTTTTATCATCAAAATCAACAAGGAATGGTAAAATTTAATAAACAAATAAGATTTAGTGGAAAAATCCAATAAAATTTAAAGTTTAGTGGCAATTTTTTTAACAAAACGGAAAAATTCAATCACATAATAGTTGAATGATAAATTTACTTAAACTCTCAAAATGTAATAGCAAAAATCAATTAAAATAAAATAGTATGGCATAAATTTTACTTTAACAATTTTTCTAAATATTATATAGATTATATTGATTAAAAATGTTAAAAATAATATTATACAATATATAAATAATTCAAAATTTTAATAAATCAAAATAATTATTTTTAAAATTTTATAAAATTTTAAATATATAAATATAATTTTAAAATTTCAAAATAATAAATATAAAATTGAAAATTTTATAAAATGAAAACATATTTAAATTTTAGAACATTGCAAAAAAAAAAACTTTAAATTTTCAAAAATATATATTCTAGAAATTTCATAATAAAATTTAATTTTTTAAAAATATAAATCTAAAAATTAAAAATAATAATTCAAACATTCAAAAATAGAAAAAAATTTAACTAAAGAAATATAAAGTCCATAAATTGAAAAGGGTTAATTTAAAACTTGAAACATTAAAAAAATCAAAATGTATACATTTTAGAATTTTTTAATAATTTTAAAATTACAATAAAATATAATTTTAAAATTTTTGAAATTTTTAAAAGATTTAAAATTCAAAAGAAATACCGATCAACACCGATTAATAGTCAGCCAACACCAATTAACGACCGGTCAAAGTCAAAGGTTTTTTTAAAAAAAATTGAACTTTTAATATTCTTTTTCTATTTTTATTTTTTAATCTAAATTTAAATATATATATATATATATTTAATTTTTTGGTAAAAAGTGATAAGGAGTTCATTTTGGTCATGATACTGGGAAATGGAATCCTAGAATGGCGCCATATATCTCTGCAAAACATAATGGTATTCATATTACAAATTTGACTAGAACTGTTCGTTTTTTTATTAGAAGCTTGTGATTTAGTTTTTGATACAGCAAGTAAGGGAAAATAATTCTTAATTGTTGGTACCAAAAATAAAGCCGTTGATTCGGTGGTGCGGATTGCAATAAGGGCTCGGTGTCATTATGTAAATAAAAAATGGCTCGGTAGTATGTTAACAAATTGGCCCACTACATAAATGAGGCTTCACAAGTTTAGGGACTTGAGAACAGAACAAAAGACGGGGGGACTTAATCGTCTTCCGAAAAGAGATGCAACTATGTTGAAGAGACAATTATCTCGCTTGCAAACATATCTAGGCGGGATTAAATATATGACGAGATTACCTGATATTGTAATCATCGTTGATCAACAAGAAAAATATACGACTCTTCGAGAATGTATCACTTTGGGAATTCCAACAATTTGTTTAATCGATACAAATAACGATTTTAATCTCGTAGATATTTCGATTTCAGTAAATGATGACGTTATAGCTTCAATTCGATTAATTCTTAATAAATTAGTAGTTGCAATTTGTGAGAATCGTTCTAGTTACATTGAAAATCCTTGATTAATAATAAGATAAATAAATTATTTTTTAGAACTACATAGATGTATGGAATCGGTTAGTATATCGTAAATAACAAAGGTTACGGAGTTCCCTTACGAACAAGTAAAAAGCATTGTTCTTCTTCTAGCATAACTTGTAGCATTTAAAGAGGTGGTTCACTGAACACCTTCACTCCTAGTTGGCCGTCGAGAGCTAGAGCAGCCATCCTATCAACTATCCAATTGCTTTCTCTGTAGACATGTAAAATCCTAACTTCCCAAGCTCGTTTTATAAGTTTAAAGATAGATCTCAACACTGCATAAATTGGGATTTTTGTTATTCTTTGTTGTAAGTAAGCGTACGACTATTGTATTATCAGTTTCCAATATAACTTTCCTTATCCAAGGTCCCAAGCATGTCGTAATCCCTCATGCACCCCCCATAACTCCACATCAAGAATTGAGCATGAGCCAATATCTAGGGTGAAGTTAGATATTTACTTGTCTCACTGAATTTTATCAAATATTATTTTTTTTAATTTTAATAAATTTGAATGTCATGTAGGACATTTTAATTGATATCATGTGTCAATCAATTTTTTAACATTTTTATAAAAATTGAACAGAATTGAAAATCAAAATAATAAATTTAGTATCAAGATGAGATGAAAAAAAAAATTAAATACCGAAATGAAAAAACATACAAAGTTGAAGGGCGAAAGGGAGCATTAAGCCTAATTAGAAGATCAATATTTAAAACCAATGATGTTAATCAACCAAAAAGCCCCAAACCCTAATATGGAGCTAATAGACGGACACTCAAGCCCAATAACATAAAACCCTAATTTGAAGGGATTAGGGTTTTGTTATTTGGTCGTCGGAGTCTATAAAACGGCTTTCTACCTCATTTCTCCTCAAATCAGATCTAATCGGTGGATTGCCTATCAGGTAAAAATCTACTTTAGGCCTATTATTGTTTTTTATTTCTGCATTTCTCTTAATTTTTCATAGTTGTTCTGAGCTAGGCTTTCGACATTTTTTACTTCCAGTCGGAATTTTTTAGGGTTTGCAGTTTGCAATTGCCATCGAAAATTGTCTCTGTTGGTGGTTTAAATCTTTTAATTAATTAAGTTTTTTGTTGAAGCCTATATGGAGTCCTGAGCTGAAGAGAATTTTTTGTTTTTCGGCTATTTAAATATCATTCTTATATTTTCCCTTTGCTTCCATCGATAGATTCTTTTCATGTTTGCCTCTGAGGATGATTGAAAATAAAACTTTCGTTCTTCCGAGAAAGTCCATGCGGAAAATTGCTGGAGACCTGAACTGAGGAGGCTTCATTTTTCTCCTGTTATTGTATAAATTAGCTTGTACATATATGTGTGTGCGTACGGATCTGTGCGTGTCAACATTTAGTTATTGTCCGTGACATTTTTGGGATTAGGAGTTGAAGGCTTCTATCACTCTGATGATGTTTTTCGTTCTCCTGAGCTAATATATGCTGAAAATTTATGGAGACCTGAACTGAAAGAGTTTCAGAAGATTTTTTACTGTGATGTTATGTGATTCAGTGGTTTATGTTATATCTTTGCAAAGCTAGATTCCTTTATTTTTTCACTAACTCTTCATTCTTCTGAAGCATCCATGTCGGACACTTCAGACTCTAAGCAGTTTTTTCAAAAATAACACTTCGTTTTTGTTTTGACTGGGCAATTTATAATTAAGCTATAGTAATTTCTTTTTTTTTTGTGGTGCTTGCATGGTTATAAAATTTATTTCTACAATGTTTTGGATGAGTTCACTATTCAATTGGTATGTAAGCATTGAAAATTGTTCCTGTTTCACGTGGCAGTACCATTTTCAAGCGAATTGAGAGTTTCTGAGTTTTTTTTTGTTTTCTAATGGATTTTGCTTGAATTATGCAGATCTTAGTTTTGATTTTAGTAGGAGATAGTACTGAACTTCCATAGTTGAAAATGAGGTACTAATTTTTTTTATATTTTTTCTTCATGTTCTGTTTCATTTCTTGCATGATAGACTAACCCTTCCATTTGTTTGCTTCTTTTGCAGTCGACCAATGGAGGAAGATGTAAGTTTATCATAAATGCTATCTTTTTGTTCTTTCATATGTTTTCAGCCAAAATGCACGTGTTTGCTTATATTCATGTCTTGTTTTTTTATTTTCCTGCAGACAGTCAAGAGCGAGGAAGAGGAATTTAACACTGGGCCACTGTCTGTTCTGATGATGAGTGTGAAAAATAACACCCAGGTAATGTGATCATCTTTTTGATCCCCATAAATGGCTCATCTACTTGTTAGTGAGAATGTGGTTATGTAGAACTGAATTCGATTTTTATTAATGCAGGTTCTCATCAACTGCCGGAACAACAAAAAACTTCTAGGCCGGGTGAGAGCCTTTGATCGTCACTGCAACATGGTTCTTGAAAATGTCAGGGAGATGTGGACTGAGGTTTGTTTCTTTTCGTTTTCTTTTGTATGAATTTTCTTTACAGTTAATTGAAAAGGTATTAATTATTTCTTGATTCGGTATATAGGTGCCAAAAACTGGTAAAGGCAAGAAGAAGGCCCTTCCTGTTAACAAAGACAGATTCATCAGTAAGATGTTCCTTAGGGGAGATTCTGTTATAATTGTTCTCAGAAATCCCAAGTAGAGTATCACACTTGGTAGTTGTGAGCTTTGAAACTTCCTGACAAAAATTCGAACTTTGCCCAAGTTTCCGAATTTTTCCTATCTGCATCCGCTTTCATTCAAAGCCTTCAACCTGAACCCCAACACTTACTGAAGCTACTGTATGGAGTATTCTTATGGTTGTAAATGACAAATTCTAGTGAACCTGATTGAGGCCCTTTTGACACACGTGAATTGTTATGAGATAATTTGTGAATGAATAGCTGAGACCGAGAGATGATCTATGAAATGATTGGTTTGAAGTTCACAGCAAATATCCAATCTAATGCCCAAGTTTTAGTTTGATTTTCAATGGTGTTGGAATATGCATGTAAATGGCATTATTATATGTTACTTAAGACATGAGTGTTGAATATATCTAAAATGGAAATTTGGAATACCATGTGAAGAAATTTTTGCAATAATGCTTGATTGTGAATTTGTGATCATATCTCGGATGTCTATTATCATAATTAATGTGTTCGCATTTCTAGTTTATATGCTTGAACAACAGTATAGTTCTATAAAATTTTCCGAAGTACATTTATATGGTTCATTATTCTGTAGAAAAACATTCTCCGAAAGAAGCTTTTCTCATACACCATCATCTTTCTCCACTGAATTATCGGTCTCGATGTTTTATCCATTGGTGGCTGATATGATCAGAAGCCAATGGAGATTTCATCATCCTCTGCAATTTGATAGCATATTGCTTGCTTCGGCCATCCGCTGGTTATTTGCTTTTGGTTGCAAGAAAGACAACAATTGCTGCTGACTTATCTCCATTCCTTGAAGATGATCTTTCAATCGAAGCAGCTTATTGTCTGCAATCTCCTGGTACTGCCTAAGTTTAACCAATTCCTGCGTAAGTGTAATTTTAGCAGTCTTCAAATTCTCAACTTCCATTCATAGCTCAAAATTTTCATTGTTTTGCTGCTCGGATCCCTGGGAGTATTGCCATCTAGCAATGTTCTTTAGCAAGTCCTTTCGACCTTTGATAAATCCGTCGTTTGCGAATTCCCAATAATCCGTATCGACTTTTCTAAAACCCTGGGAGAACATTTGAAGGGTTACTAATGTCTCATGGAATGGTTAATAGAAGAGTGACAGATCTGAAGGGTTATTTTTTCCATCAACCGAGCATTGAATAATAATGACAGAAACAGGGAAGCAACGGAAACGATAACTAGCTGGAAAAAAAGCCAAAAAGTTATCAAAGCATTTGCTACAAAAATAGTAGATGCATCATATCAGAAACTCCGCAACCTCGGAGTAGATCCTTTACAAACATAGAATAAAGCCAAAAACATCTATATATTTTCACTCAAAAATATGAATTTCCATTTACTTAGAATTTAACATTCATTCATCAAATTCAAATATTGTAGACACTAGATGAGTTTTATCTCCAGCCCAGTATGACCATTGAATACATAAACGTCTCATATCAAAAGGAAAAACATCAATCACTGCATCTTGAACACCACGACCAAGCTCTCCCAAGCAAGAAACCCAACTCAACTAATCAAAACCAACAAAACCAAAGCCAAATTCATAAAGATGATAAAGAATTACTTCAAACCCTAAACCCCCGGCCGAGTACTTCAAAATCCAAAATCCAAACACACGAATTGATATGCTTTATGATAGCCGATAAAAAGAGGAAGGAGGGGAGACTCACATAAATATTGAGTTGCCTGATGAAAGAAGAGAAGTTACTGTGCTTGAAATACTTTGGAAGCAAATGACCTGTAAATTCAGTCATATCCCAAATTATAAAACTGCCATTATATTGGCTCCATGAAATTATTGAGTCTGTAACTTCATCATCTACCATTTCATAACATTTTGTGAGGAATGGTGCTGTTGATTGACTGGCTTTCACCATCTCTGAATTTCGATAACAATAAACAATGAATTCTGTTCCTTCATAAATGATGAGATTCATTTATATGAAACATCAAAGTCTTTGCTTCACAGCCTCGAGCCTTCAACCGCCAGAAGTTTGAAATATGTCGATATATATATAGGTCTATTTCTTCTCTCAGTCATTGTACTCATTGTATATTTGCATTTTAAACCCTCCACTTTCTATTTCAAGAATTTAATACCTCTGAAATCCAATTAATAATATCATCAAAGAATCACGTCACGTTTTATTAAAATAAATTGCTTAGGAAACCAATTTAAAGCCACGTGGAACCATATAAGCACTATATATTATGTCAGCTTTCACTCTAGTTCTTTAAAAAAACTGCTAAAAATTCTTACAAGCATAGAGTAGAACAAGAAACCGTAGAATCCATATTCACCAATTTTTATATGCTTATTTGGCTTCTAGACGTGTAATATTGGTTATATAAGCAATATATATATATATATATATATTATAAAAAAATCCTACATAATCCAATTTAATATAAATTCTTAGATAGTATTATTAATTGAATTTAAATTATCAAATTTTAAAAGTTGATAATGAAAGGTGTGTTTGGTTAAGTAGAAAAGTGAAAAAAGACATAAAAATGGAGAAAAATTTAATTTTAAATACACTTAGTAGCAAAAAAATGGGAGGAAAATAAATAAGAAAAATGATCATTTTACATAATACATAAAATTTAAGCATTCCAATTTAGAATAATAAGACGAGAGAAAAATAAATAAGAAAGACGACCATTTTACATAATATTAATTTTTCCATTTTATTTTTGAAGAGGCAAAGATATTTAAATGTTGTTTCATCATTGATGTCTACACAGTTGGTGCAATGTAAGCAATCATACGCATGCAATGACCAACGCAAGAATCTGGACCAACGCTATGACTCGTTTTATGATTTTAGATTGGGATTGAAAACTCAAATTGTTCAATAAATTTTGAATCGATTTATTTTGAACGAGTGAATTTCTTTTGTAGAAGTTCAAATTACCCGGACTCAATTATATTAAAACGCAACCAAACCTCTAAACCCACTAAAACTCTTAACTCATGATCCATTTATATCTACCCAAACCAATTACAAAAATTAAATATTAAACCCAATTCAAAAGCCCATTAAGCCCCCCAAAAAAACCTAACCCCAAAAAAAAAAAAATTTAACCCCCCCAAAAAAAAACCAAGAAACCCTGGCCACCTAGCCACTTTCCCACTTGCCCCATTTTTCCTCCCATTTTTGATATCCATTGTCTACCACCATCACCTACAAAATAGAAAAAGAAATAATAGAAAATCATGTAAAAGATGGCTATAAAAAGCCATTCAAAAATCATGTAAAGAGGGGGGGATTTTTACAAAGATTGAAAAATGAGACAAACACAAAAATCCTTTCAAATTTTGAACACAAAAGAAACATCAATAAAAAGGTTGCATCTTTTTTTACTCTTCTTTCGAATCTTTTTTCTTTCTTTTTTTGTGTTGTTTTTTTTCTTTCTTTATATACACATATGTTGTAAACTTTTCGTGTTTCCAAAATTTTTCGTGTTTTTCTAAAAAAAAAAAATTCAGGTTTCAAAAATTTTCGTGTTTTCAAAATTTTCGTGTTTTAAAAATTCTCATTTTTCAATTGGATCATGATTAAATATTAAATTGAATTCGTTCTTTGAAATTAAAGACAACGCGTGTTTAATAAGATACTAATTTTGGGCGTGGCGAGGGTGCTAATACCTTCCTCGCGCGTAACCGACTCCCGAACCCCAATTTTTCTCTGGACTTTTGACGTAGACCTAAATTCGGCCCTCATTTTTGTGCAAGAATAAGTTTTCTTTTCTAAAAAAGGATGGTTTATTAGGTGTCCGGTCACACCTAGAAAAAAGATCGGTGGCGACTCCCTTTTTTAATAAAATCAAAAGTCGGTTTAAATTTTTAAATAATCGCCTTAATTAACGACCGAAAGCAGAAATTTTTACGTCGCTACATCTTTTATAAAAAATGGACATGGAGTGTGGATAAGTTAGATTTTTTTTAAACAATGAGTATGAAGTGGGTATGATAATTGCTTGCTTCACTTCGCCCTATTCCACTATATAAAATTATCATTTTATTTTTGTATATATAATAATTGGAAGGGTAGAAGTATAATATGTTATAGAAAAATCCCATATGTTTTATGTTTAAATATTTTTGAAGAATTATGTTTAAATAATTATTTGCATTTAAACAGGTTAAAAAATTAAAGATAAATAGCAAAAAGTAAATTAAAATAGTGCGGGATGAGATGGGAATGGTGCATCCAACATCCATGAGGTGATAGTGGTATTCAAGATTAGACATCTATAATGGAGTGAGACAGATGATGAAACAGAGCATACCAACTATGGAGCGATGATAAATTTAACAACATCCATTCTGCTCCTTTCCACTCCATTACCATTCGGAAATGAAATAATAAAAACACCATTTTTATTTTCCTAAAAAAATAATTACTATCTCCATTATATATGTTTTTAATCAAATTTAACTAAAATTATTAATTTTACTATTAAATAATAATTTTGTCACTCCAATCAAAATTACAAATATATTATTCAAAGCTTGATCCTCCAATAAGATTTTCTTTTCATTTTAGTTGGTAATCTATGAAAAGAAATTAAAATTACAACATATTGAATATTTATTTTAAAAATATTTAAAATTATTGAAAAATCAATTTATCACTTTATTAATAAACAATGAGCGGAAGTAATTGACAGAGAGTATATTGAGCTTAGGTTCAGCAAGGTTTGAACTTAGATGAAAATATTGAAAATACTCAAATTATTATTCGACTAGTCTCGATTTAATCCATAAAGAAGTTTATAGCAAACTAGGATGTAATTTTAGCTACAAACTCATCAATGTTCTTGTCCGAACTTCCACCATGATCGGCTGCCTTTATAGCCAAATTCTTCCACTTGATTGAATTCTTCTTAATCTCATTGCCCCTTTTGCCTCCCATTATTACTTCATTTATGCACTGTTTTATTGTCTCTCTTCTCACAATACCTTTCTCATCAACCAAAGCTCTAACCCCAACCCCCCAAACGTCTTCAACATGCTTTGCATTAGTGGCTTGGTCTGCCCATTGCGGCATTGCCACCATTGGAACCCCTAAACCCAATGCCTCAAGCACCGAATTATAGCCACAATGGCTGACAAAACAACCTACAGACCCGTGTTTTAGGACCTCCAATTGAGGGCACCATCGAACAATCAAACCCTTCTCTCGAGTCATGTGTTTGAAATTATCGGGTAGCTTGGGCTCTTCTGGTTCTCTCACGACCCATAAAAAGTAGGCATTGGTTCCTATTAAGCCCCAAGCTATCTCAGCCATTTGTTCAACTCCAACCTCAGCCAAGCTCCCAAATGAGACATAGACCACCGAGCCATTTGGTTTAGTGTTTAGCCATCTCATGCATGCGCTTGTGTTTGGATGTTAGAGTTGTAGACCATAATCTTCGTTGTGTTTTAGCCTTCTGTCCAAGTACATGGATGGAATGGTTGGTCCAATTGTCCCAAGTTTCCAAATTTTTGACATCCAATCTACAACCTAAAACATAGCCCACAAAGATAAAAAAAAAAAAACAAAATTTATTAATGTAGGTCAGATCAGGTTTTCGAGAAGTAAGATTTTGACAACAAAAGTTGATATATAAATTTGTCTTAAATTATGCCCATATTAAAATTTCACATCCAATTTTAACTAATTACTCTAACATTTCTTATTTGGTAGGTTATTATTTAACACTAAATATATACTCGTTGTTATCATTAATTGATCCTTAACCAAGTATAAATAGTTAATAAAAGGTTGTATTTGTTTTATTGAAAGCAACTTCAGAAAATTTATCTTAGGGAAATGAATTGCTTTTTCTTTTTTCTTTTTTTTTTAAAAATTGATTTTTTTGTGTTTGGATGATTTTACATAAGATATTCTATATTGTTTGATTATTTCATTTAAGATCATTTTCTAAAAGTTTTTCTTAATAAAACTAACACAACATAAATATATTTGTTACAAAATATTATAGAAACCTTCCTTTTGAAAATTAAAATTTATTATAAAATTTATTTTATAATAAGATAATATTTTGTAATAATTAATATCATATATAAACTTTATAATAAACAATACCTAATTAAAATTTAATTTAAATTACATATATTACATGAGTGTGGATAGTAACACATTAGAGTTGGAAGGAATAAATCGAATAAGCTTGAACAAATTTTAGGGGCGAATGAAATTTTAATTTTTATAGTTTATATATTTATAATTTTCAAAGGATTGAATCGAATTTTTTAATTTTAGGGAGATTCAAAATGTAATTTTATCTTTACTAATTTAAAATTTAAAAAAAAAATTAAAAAACTAAATAAAATTTTACATTTTAAGGAGTGGGGACCTTGCCACCCCTAAATCATCCCTGGAATAAATAAAGCAAAGTATAATTTAAACAAGCACTCATATATATATATATATATATAATTAAAATATTCATATTTTATACGATAAATCTTTATTATTAAATATTTATAAATTATAATATATTTCTTATTGAAATATTAATATAAATATTGTTCATGTTAAGAATATTATTTAAAGTTATTATTGTTAAACTTGTTATTAAAATAAAATTATAATATTAAATAATTTATTAAAATATTAAATTATATTAATAATTTATTATATTATTAAATATGAATAATTAAATATATATGTTTAATAATGTTGCATATTATAATATTTTATATTAATTTTAAATATTTTTTAAAATAAAAAATATTATTAATATAATAATATTAAGATTGATTTAAATTAATTTTTATATAAAAATAAAATTAGGAATTGTTTTTAAAAATATAAAAGTTTTTCAAAATAGAAGTTAATCTACGAAAAAAATTGGACTAATTTTCACTTGATCTGCAATTTTTCATGAAACAAACAAAATATATAATTGGACCGACATTGCAATACGTACCACTTTCTCCAGTTCGTAAAAACTGTTGACAAGAACCCAATCAGCTTCATCAATGTTGGAGAACTGGTTGACGATGGTATCGAACCACGCAGGGTACGATCCATGATGATAAATCAGCGACGGTAGCTCCCAAACTTTAAGCTCCGGCAACCCTGGCAGCCAAATTCTAGATCCTTCCACTGGCACCTTCAGCAATCCCCGACTCACATGGTAATGTATGCTATTAACAGCACAAGACTGAGTCAAAAACACCGCCGCTCGTATCCCCAGCTGCTTCGTAATATCCAGCGCCCATGCCATGAATCCGTCGTAGATGACGGCATGGACAGGAATACCAGAATCCCCCAGTTCTTTTATCAAGCTTGCCAAGCTTTGTGAACCAACGGATTTAAAAGTGGAGAGGTAAATATCAGGGGGCTTCGCCTGAGCAAACCCACCTTCGTCGAAGCCATCGGATATTGTCCGGAAACTGGTAGAGGCGATTGGGTGGTCGGAATAAATGGATTTGAAGATGAAAACAGTGGTTACTAATGTGGTTTTAAGGCCTTTGGAAGCTAAGCGTGAGGCGAACTGAAGCATTGGGTTGATATGGCCTTGGCCTGGAAATGGGAGGACTAGGACATGAGTTCCGTTGGCCATAGTCTTATCTGTTGCCTTGGAGCTTCACTTTCACTCTCTCTTAAGCTGTATTCTTGAAAGGATCCGTTGCCATTAATGTAAAAATTGATATCCAGGATCAGATTTCTTTTGCCATTCTTGCACCTTTGAAATGTAATGTTTTTCCTTTTTTGAGTGTGTATTTTCTTCTAATAATTTTATTCCTTTTGCAGTTTTGTGCCATACCTCTTGGGGGTGGCAGGGAGTAAAGGTACCTCAATCTCCATTTTCTTGTTCTTTCCCGTCATAAATGAATACGTACAAATAACGTTTCTAAAAGTCTGAGCCAAATTTATCAAAAAAAACATGTTTATACAGTCATACATAATTAAAATGAAGTTTTGATTATCCAATAATAATTTGATTATTTCAAAATATTAATAGTATCGTTCAAAGTAGAATCCAAATGTATCACATTTATTACATTGTTAATACAAAGATCATGAACAATTTGAAAAACATATTCCGAAGTCACGTTATTTTGGTTCGATACTATCTTATTATCAACTTGATAAACTCTTAGAAAAACTAGGAATTCTAGTAAAAGAACACATGCTTACGCTTTTGTGATTTTTTTTAGAATTCGAAAATAATGGTACTGAATTGGATTACATCACTTACGTTGAGGTGGTGTTTAAAATCTTGTCTAAAGATTTTGCAGACTTTAAGGTTGCTTATAGCTTATGAAACATGCATCTTAGCCTTACACAACTCATGAAAGAGTTGCAAGCTTTTGAATTAATGTTGAACGGTAAACAACCAGTTCAGATTAAAGTAGAAGTTAACTTAGCAATCGATACATCCTTAAAAAGGAAGAAAAATCGAGTTAAGAGAAAAAAAGTGACTAAAACTTCTGTTTCACTTAAAGCAGATAGTAAGAAATGGAAGTCAAAATACTTCTTTAAGAGTAAGAAATGACACTTTATTATTGAAACTTGTTTAGTGGGAAATTTAAAAAACAAGTGGATCATTATTTTAAAGTCACTAATCATGTTTATATTTCTTTACAGGGTTCAAGGAAATGAGAAGTCTACATGACACGAACCTCCCTTTGCAAACTAGTGATGGAAACATTGTGACACTTAAAGCAATAAGAGAAGTAATTCTTTATTTTGATAGTTTTAGGAAAATTATTTTGGAAGATATTTTTTATGTTCCTAATTTTAGGAGAAATTTAATTTTGTTATATCCCTATCTCAACTTAGACTCAATTGGACCCTTTATTGGGCCACTCAAGGCCCAATGGAGTAAGAACCCTCACTTAGCTATAAATATCCAAAGGTATCAATATTGTAGGGAGACTCTCCATTCTCAACCATAATACCCTACCATTTCTACTTGAGTCCCTCGACCTTTTTGGCTCTTGGTGTAATGCCCCCCAAATTTGAATATTTGATTTGTTAAACTTTGTTGAAATTAAGCATTTACTTTAGTGGTTAAAAGCCTTGAATGTGTGTTTGAGGTCATGGGTTCAAGTATTATTTTTGGGAAAATTCAATTATTCCTATTCCTAGCCCAATCTCTATTTATTTTGTTTAAATACTATTTTCGCTCAACTTGTCACAGAATGAGCATGTTGGTTTAGTGGTAAGTTGTTAGTTTTTCCTGTGATTCTATGTTCAAGTCCTTGTAAGCATAAGCAAAAATATTTTTGTTATGATTTAGTTTGTGTCGTTTTTATAGAGTTGAATTCTGAGGGAATTTAGGTGGTTATTAGAAAACCTAATCAGTGGAATAATATAGTTATTTTCTTTTTAAAAAAATAGATATTTTCCCAAAAACTTTTTCCACTCCTTTCGCGTTTCTATAGTTGGTTTTCCCCAAAAATTTTCTTTTCTATTTCACATTCATTTTGTTCCCTTTTCTTCTCTTTTGATTTTTCGTTCTCTTTCTTATTCTTTTCTGCTGAATGTACGTTTAGATTTCGGGGTTGTGGTTTGTGTGGATGCAATTTTGGCTGCAGCTAAGATTAAATTATGATTCGAGTTTCATTTGATGTTGTTTCATGGAGGTCAAAGAAGGTTGTGATTTAATGGTGATTTGTTTAATTAACTACTTTATTATGTTATTAGGAGAAAATTGAGAAGTGTTCAGTGATCCAGTATGTGACCTCTATTTTTCATGTTTGCCCTATTTTGTTGCAAATTTTTTTAGTTTAGTCATCATTTAACCCTGAACTTGTTTTGAGCTTTTGTAAGCTCAATTGAGACCTGAACTAGGTTGTTAATCATTATTTGCATAAATTATGAATTGATAAACTGATTGTTAAATCGAAATTGCATGTGATGATCTTTGTCTACTGCAGTGGCATCCTAATAACTCTTGAAAAGAGTTATATTTAAGGCCTCTAGATGGAATTAATTGTTTGAAATTAAGTGAATACATCTGCATTTTTAGGATAATTTTAGAACATTGAATAATAAAGCTTGGATTGTACTACATTGGCCATTATTTGTTACTTTTATCACTTGGGGAAAAAATGTATGGTTTTGTATGAATACATGTGCAGGAAGAGCAAGAAGATGAAGAGGGAAAATAAGGGAAGTGAAATATTGTCGTGGCAATTGGCAAGATTGATTGCCAACAAAATTGCCATGGCAATTCCGAGAAAATGACTCAGCACTCTATCCATGTCACTCTCAGCCAGCTGGACGTGTACCAAAAAAATCAACCTGAAAAGAAGAATGAAAAATGTGTGCTGAGGTGGGACGAATCTACCCCAATAAGAGAAGGAAAGAAAAGAAGAAAAAAAGGAGGAGAATTTGTGTGAAAAAGAGACTGGTGAAAGTAATCCACTCTTTGCACTGAGAAAAACTTCATTGGAGAATTTCATAGAAAGAAAGGGTAGTAGCCACATAGAGTAAAATACAGACGTGAAGAAGGGGAAGAGATATCTATCATGGATTCGTGAACAATCGGGAGATAAAAGAGAAGCTGGAGTGTCGCAAGAAATCCTACAGTTCTTCCTTTAGTTTTCCTAATTTTTGTGATTCAAACTTCTTTAAATGTTGATGAATGATTTAAATTTGGTTTTTATTTTTCCACCCATGAACTAAATCTTTTCTAGGTTGGAGTTATTTGGGTGGATGTTTATCATATTTAATATTCATGATTTGAATTTACCTATACCACTGTTTCATTCGATTTATGCCTATTTTAAATACATGCATGCAAGCTCTAGACATAGCTGATTGTATGCTATATTTATAGTTGTATTTTTAATTCTGAAAAGGTTAAATATACTAGATCTAGAATTGTGTGATGCAAGTGAATATTCAACAGAATACTCGTAGCACTTTAGACATAGATGTTGCAAATTGTGTAGAGAAGATCATTCATTGCACTTGTTAATCCAGAGTTCTGTAGACATACAGTAACTTAGATTTCTAGCTTAAATCTAGCTATTGAAAGAGGTAGATTACAGTAGTAATTCTCTGAACAGTTGATTAGACAATATTTTTCCATGACATTATTTTGATATGAGCATTTCACCTGAATAATTCCAGCCCTGTTCATTCAACAACAGAATTACTCTTGCTTTTCTCTATAATTTGCCACTACATTTTATTTGCCATATCAATTTCTATTTTTAGCATTAAATTACATTTATTCATTATAACAATTTCTTATTCAGTTAAAAAGTATTTCCTGCTATTTAGTCTAGTTAATAGGATTATAATAACTTAATCAATTTCTCACCAATTTCCAATCCCTGTGGAGATGATACTTACTTACCACTTTATTACTTGAATGATGTGTACACTTGCACAATTGCATTAGTTTTTTACATGCAGCAAGTTTTTGGCATTGTTGCCTAGGATTGGCAACATTAGTTAAAAATTGATTTGTTATTATTATTTTTATTTTTGTTAGAATAATTAATTGGTATTTTATTTGATTTTTCAAGTTTTGTACTAGTGCATGAGAAGAAGTATTAAAGAGGATACAGAATACTGCTTTGATCTTAAGATTGAAAGGAAATTAAGTCAAAAAAGGAAAACATTAAGAGAAATGAAGATTAATATAAATTATCTAATCAGAAACGATCAGGTACTCCGGAATAAAAGGAATGGTAATATTCCTCGAATCCTATATGACAGAGGCATACCCATCAGAGAACATGTAGTGCCTACTTTGGGTAATCTAAGTCCAAAAATTGTTGGGCCACATATTCGAGCTCAACATTTTGAATTAAAACTAGTAATGTTTCAGATGCTGTAGACGGTAGGGCAGTTTAGTAGTTTACCAATTGAAGATCCCAGATTGCACTTGAGACTTTTTCTTGAAGTCTGTGATTCATTCAGGTAGCAGTGTGTTCTTGAAGATGCCCTTAGATTAAAATTATTCCCTTATTCATTGTGAGATCGTGCTAGATCATGGTTGAATGCCTTACCACCAGGTACGGTGGCATCTTGGAATGAACTGTGTCAGAGATTTTTACTTAGGTACAATCC
Source organism: Gossypium arboreum (assembly GCF_025698485.1). NCBI lineage: Eukaryota > Viridiplantae > Streptophyta > Magnoliopsida > Malvales > Malvaceae > Gossypium > Gossypium arboreum. The sequence goes on along the minus strand of NC_069074.1, from coordinate 43,799,541 downwards.
TCCCAACATGAATGCCAAGCTGAGGAATGACATTACTTCATTTAGACAATTTGAAGTGTTTCAAGAAATTAATTAGAAAATGCTTGATGCATGGTTTTCAGCTTTGGACACAAATAGAGATGTTCTACAATGGATTAAATCTCATACGTGAATGGTGGTGGATGCATCTGCTAATGAGACTTTGCTTGAAAAATCCTACAATGAAGCATACGAAATTCTAGAAAAAATAGCAAATAATGATTATCAATACCCCACTACCAGATTTGACACTGGTAGAAGAGTTGTTGTAGTAATGGAACTTGATGCAATTACATCATTAACAGCTCAGGTATCATCTTTAACGAATATGATTAAAACTCTGAAAAGACCCTCTGCAGTGCAGGAGATGAAGATTGCAGAACTAGCATGTGTATACTATGGAGAAGATCATTTTTTTGATACATGCCCATCCAATCTTGCCTTTGTGTATTACATGGGAAATTTTAATCTTAGCAACAACAATCCCTATTCCAACACCTACAATCCAGGGTGAAAGCAACATTTAAATTTCAGCTGGAGTAATCAGGGAGTGGGAAATGCCAGCACTATTAATAGTCAAAATGCAGCTGGTGTACCACCTGGACATAGTCAACCAATGCCGCAGCAAAATGTGCAACAAAGTTCATCATCTTCAACATCAACTATGGAAGCTTTATTAAAAGAGTATATGGCTAAGAATGATGCTATTATTTAGAGCCAGACAACTTCTTTAAAAGCTCTAGAGAATCAAGTTGGACAAATTGCCACTACATTAAGCTCCAGACAATAATGAGCATTACCTAGTGACACAGAAAGTTCTAAGGAAAAGAACAATATAAAGCCATAACACTCCGGAGTGGCACTCAACTGCTAGGAGTTGTGAATGATGCCTTGTCTAAGGAAAGTTTCTAAGTTCCTGGAAACACAACTTTCAAACTAGAGTTGGAACAAACTACAAAAGATGAGAGTAAACAAAAGCATACAGAAGCAAATCATCTTACCGAGCCAGTACAAATGCTATGGCAAGGCAACCTTAACAAATGGAAGGAAGGCCACTGCCATCTTTTCCCCAACGTTTCCAAATGTCAAAACAAGATGTTCAATTTAAGAAATTTCTAGAGGTCTTGAAGTAATTACACATCAATATACCTTTGGTGGAAGCATTAGAAAAAATGTCTAACTATGTGAAATTCATGAAAGATATCCTATTCAAAAAGAGAAGGTTAGGGGAATTCGAAACTATTGCACTTATTAAAGGGTGCACAACAATGCTTAAAAATGAACTACAACCAAAATTAAAAGATACAGGGAGTTTCACAATACCCTGTTCGATTGGAAATCATTATGTAGGCAAAGCATTATGCAATTTAGGTGCAAGTATCAATCTAATGCCTATATCTATTTTCAGGAAACTTGGGATAGGAAAGGCAAGATTTACCACAGTCGTACTACAACTAGCTGATAGATCATATGTCCATCCAAAAGATAAAATTGAAGATGTACTGGTAAGAGTCGATAAGTTCATCTTTCCAGCAGATTTTATTATTCTAGAATGTGAAGTAGATAAAGAGGTACCTATAATACTTGGACAACTTTTTTTAGAAACTGGTAGAACATTGATTAATGTGCATAAATGTGAGTTAACCATGAGAATTAATGATCAGCAGTTGACTTTTACTGTGTTTGATACTTTAAAGTGTATAGACCCAAATAAAGAATGCCATGTTTTAGAATTTGTTGACATTGTAATTTAGGAAGAATTAATAGGACATATGCACAACAATTCTGATGTAGACTCTGTCCAATTAAATAAAACAAATTTGACTGAAGAATCTGAAGAACTGATGGAAATTTAGCAATTTGAAAATGGATGCAGAAGGATCTTTGAATCATTAGATTTATCAAGTCACTCTTTCAACCCTCATCGCCCATCAATAGAAGATCCATTGGTTTTGGATTTAAAGCTATTACTAGTGCATTTGAAGTACGCTTATTTGGATGAGAACGATACACTACTTGTAGGTATTTTTGCTAAGCTTACAATAGACCAAGAGATGCAATTGCTAAATTTTAAAGAAATCCAAGAAAGCTTTAGGATGGTAAATTGCGAATATCAAAAGAATTAGCCTAACAATCTGCATACACAAAATAATACTTGAAGATTGCCATGACAAATCTATTGAACAATAAAGGAGACTGAATCCTGTCATAAATGAAGTAGTTATGGAGATTATCAAATGGTTGGATGCTGGGATTATATACCCAATTTTTTATTACTTTTATGTGAGCCTTATTTAATATGTACCCAAGAAAGGAGGAGTCACAATAGTCAGCAATGATAACAATGAACTCATTCCTACATGTATTGTCATTGGTTGGAGAGTTTGTATGGATTATCGAAAGCTCAACAAAGTAATAAAGAAAGACTATTTCCTTTCGCTTTTTATAGACCAGAGCTGGACAGACAAGCAGGGAAAGCCTTCTACTATTTTTTAGATGGCTACTCAAGGTATAACCAAATTGCCATATCTCTCACTGATCAAGAAAAAAACTATATTTACCTGTCCTTACGGAACCTTTGCTTTCAAAAGAATGCCATTTAGGTTATGTAATGTCTCGACAACATTCCAGTGTTGCATGATGGCAATATTTTCAAACATGGTGGAGAAATTCCTTGAAGAATTCATGGATGGTTTCTCGATGTTTGTTGACACTTTTGAAGATTCCTTAAAAAATTTAGAGTTAGAGCTTTGTCGAAGTCAGGAAACAAATTATGGTGCTGAATTGGGAAAAATACCACTTCATGGTTTGTGAAGGCATTGTTTTGGGCCACAAAATTTCATAGCAGGGAATTTTCATTGACAAAGAAAAAATAGAAGTGATTGAAAATTTGTTGTCACCCACTTCAGTGAAAGGAATCAAAAGCTTCCTTGGGCATGTTGGATTTTATCGTCGCTTTATAAGGATTTTTCTAATATATCAAAGCCTCTATGTCAATTGTTGGAGCAAAATAGACCATTTCATCTTGATGAGTTATGTTCAGAGGTGTTTGAAACGTTAAAGGAATAATTAACTATAACACCTATAGTCACTGCACTAGACTGGAATCTACCATTTGAACTAATGTGTGATGCAAGTGACTTTACTATTGGAATAGTGCTAGGGTAAAGAAAAGTCAAGCTGTTTCATGCTATATATTATGCCAGTCGCACACTGACAGATGTACAGCTCAATTACACTACCACAGAGAAGGAATCGTTAGCAGTGGTGTTTGCCTTTGAAAAATTTAGAGCTTATTTAGTGGGCACCAAAGTCATAGTTTATACAGACTATTCTTCCATTAAATACTTGGTGATGAAGAAAGAGGCCAAACCTAGACTCATTAGACGGATATTGCTGCTGTAGGAATTTGATTTCAAAATCAAAAATAGGAAAGGCACTGAAAATCAAGTGGCTGATACTTGTCACGACTGTAAGCAAGGAATGAGTATGGTGAGAGTCAAATGGTTAAAGACAAATTTCCTAACGAGCAAATATTGTTGGCTATGGCATTGCCATGGTATGCTGATATTATTAACTTTCTAGTCAGAGGGTTGCTGCCACCCGTGCTAAATCATCAATAACAATGGAATTTCCTTCATAATGTCAACCAATATTACTGGGATAAGCCATTTCTATTCAAGCAATGTGCAGATCAAGTAACCAGATGATGAATTTCAAAGTATCCTGCATCATTGTCATTTTGCACCTTATGGTGGACATTTTGGAAGCATGAGAACCGCTGCAAAGGTTCTCCAATCTAGTTTTTATTGGCCCACCATGTTTAAAGATGCCAATGAGTTCTTTAGGAACTATGATCATTATCAAAGAATTGGTAACTTATCAAAAAGACACGAGATGCCGCGGCAAAATATTCTAGAGATGAAATTATTTGATGTTTTGGGAATTGATTTCTTGGGTCTATTTCCACCATATTAGGGAAAAATCTATATTCTTGTCGCCGTGGATTATGTCTCCAAATGGGTTGAAGTTATGGATTTACCTACAAATGATGCCACATCAGTTTTGAGATTCTTGCATACAAATATTTTTACTAGGTTTGGTACCTCTCGTGCTTTAATTAGTGATGAAGGCTCACATTTTGACTGCAGATTAGTTGCCAATGCTTTTAATAGATATAAGGTTAAACATAAAATTGCCATGGCATATCACCTCCAAACAAATGGACAAGCTGAAATTTCTAACAGAGAAATCAAGCAGATTCTAGAGAAAGTTGTCAATCCCAACCGTAAGGATTGGTCAATAAGGTTAGATGAAGCCTTTTGGACTTATCGCACAGCTTTCAAGACACCATTGAGAATGTCACCTTTTAAGCTTGTCTATGGTAAACCATGTCATTTTCCAATTGAGCTAGAACACAAAGCGTTTTGGGCAATCATGAAACTGAACATGGACTAGGGTATTGTTTTTACTTATTGCTTACTGGAGCTTAATGAGATGGATGAATTTCAAGCTCAAGCTTATGAGAATGCGAGACTGTATAAAGATAAAGTGTTGGCATGACAAGAAAATTTTGCCACGACAATTTGTACCTAGATAACAAGTCTTGCTTTTCAATTCCAAACTTAAACTATTTCTTGGAAAATTAAAGTCGAAATGGTCAGGACCATTCAAAGTCAAGCATATATATATTCATGGAGCTGTCGACATTAAAGATGGAAAAACAGGATCCACTTTCAAATTCAATGGTCAATGCTTGAAACATTATTGTGGAGCTCCTGTAATGCGTGACAAAAAAATTATTTCTCTTCGAAATACTTAATAATTATCTTTTGTAGAAATTTCTCTTTGTTTATTTTATTTTTATTCGTTATCCAATAAGTTTATTTAACTATCTATTTTATTTTGTTATAGGTTATTTTTTCCAAAGTAAAAATAATTTAAAAGTAGTGCCTTCTTTTTTTATGCAATTTTATTTAATAATCTTGTTATTACTTTTCTGATTCTTGCTCAATTTCCTCCTGTGTTGTGTCAGGTAAATCTTTATAACCACGTTACTATAATCTTTTCTCTCACTATCTGAACTTATGATAGCGCGATGAAGCAAATCAAAAATGCCAAGAGGAGGGTGAATTGGCCTTTAAAAAATTTGGTGAAAGTAAATGTAAGAATGAAACAAAAAACATAAAGAATTTAGAGTGGTTCGACCCCAATTGCCTACTCCACTCCCTTAGCTTTCCACCACTAGTATTTTCCCAAATTCACTAATTATTTCAAACTTTTAGGACAGGGTTTAACCTTAGTACTCCTTAAGATTTCTACCCCAAATCTTAAGTTTCAAAACCTTTCAAAAAGATGCAAATGAGCAAACAAAGAAGCAACCCATTTTTAGTCAAATCAGAACAGTGGTTTTGGGACTACAAATATGAGGTCAAAATATTTATTTTATTATTATTATTTTAATGTTTACAACATGATTGTATAATTGCGTGAAAATTTTGTTAAGAAATCTTATAGTTTGAGTGCTTAATTTGATAAAAAATGACTAAATCGCGTAAAGTGTAAAAGTGGAGTTCTATTAGCTAAAGGTGTCTAATAGCAATGGAATATTAAATTAGATTTCCTTATGTGGTAATTATCCCATTAATATGATAGTGGATGATAATGGCTTGGTAATTTTAAAATTTGTAATAATTTTAAAGGTTAATTTTGGTATTTGGTAATTAAAGGTTAAATAAATAAAACAAAACAATTTTATATTCTCTTGTCATCTGCTTCAACATTCGACTATCTTCATTTCTTGCAATTAGGTATGATTTTTGTCTCGTTTTTAATGATTTCTATGTTTTCGAGATCGTTGCAGCTTAATCTAACTAGCCCAGGGACTAATTTGTAAAAATGTTAAAGTTTTAGGGTTTTTCCATTATTTAATATAGGTGTATTTTGAAGTTTGATGATAGAAAATGTATGCTTGTTGGTAGATAAACAACATTTGTAAAGTGATTTTTGACAAAATTGTCATTTAGGGATTAAATTGAGAAATATGAAAATTTTATGGTTAAATTGTGAAATAAATGAAAATTGTAGGATGCTATGGTAATAATAGAAATTCGGCTAGCATGGGTAGGAACTTAGTTGTATGAATTTACATTTTTATGAGATAAGGACTAAATTGTAAAGAAATTGAAATATTAATGGCAAAAGTCTAAAGTTGCTATAATGTGCATTTTTGGGATAAATTGAATATATTGATGATTAAATGAATTAAATTTGATATTATATAGATCAATAAAAGTGAAATTCGGATTTAGATAAGGGGAAAAACAAGGTGTTGGATTAATTGATTAATTTCGTCATTTTTGCATTCGAGCTAAGTTCGTTTGTTAATAAGCATTACTATAATTGTGTTTTAAATGCTTTATTATTGAATTAATTATGAATACGACCTTGCGGATATGTTCGACAACGATTCGACAGGTGAGAAATCCTAGTTGAACCTTAGGAATAGGATAGGATACAAATAACATGTCATTAGGGGTTATGTGATTTGGGTGTTGGTCTATACATCCTACCAGTGGCTAAGTTATCTGGAATGTGTTGCTGATTCTAGTCAGCTTGCGTGAGCAGCACCATGTAGCTACGTCATGACCATCAGCTTGTGTAAGCAGATCCGTCGATAGCTCAAGAGTGAGTATTATATGAGATATGAGATTGAGATAGCTTCGGCTATGTATTGGCACTTAGGGTGTGAGATTCCCGTGTATTCGATAGTATTCCAAATGGTTCAATCGGTATATCGAAGATATGAAATGGGGAGAAATAGATGCGTATTAGTACAGGTATGTACGAAAACTATATGAGCATTGAATTATGAAAGTTGTGAGACCTTGATTAATTATGTGATTGAATATATGTTAACCTTATAATTACATGATTTTGAGGTATATCATGTTATATTACTTGATTGGTGATTAAATAGTGAGGTTACTTATTAACTATACGGGCTTACTAAGCTTTATAGCTTACTCTGTTTACTTTTCCATGTTTTATAGTATAATCGAAGCTTGCTCAGATTTGGGAGTCGTCAGAGATCTCATCACACTATCAAGCTTTCATTTTGGTACTTTTGAACTTGTGTTTTGGTTATATGGCATGTACAGGAATTATGGTCATTTTGGTTTATGGTTTGGTAATGAGTTTAGCCATTTGAATTGGTTTGTAAATGTTAAGTGTTTGGTTTTGTGTATAGCCATGAGAGTTGGCTTATTTTGGTATATTTGGTGATGTATATATATGAGCAAATGGCCTTGGTTATGCATTTGGTAATTGATATATAAATATTTGTGGTGAATGGTTGTTTGTGAATTGGTATGCTTGAGATTTAGGTAAAATGTTGAATAAATGAAAGTGCATATATGAAGTTAACTAGTTAAGTGAATTGAGAATGTGAATTTGGTATAGAATTGAATAGCCTAATGTGGTACTTGTGAGCCTTGTTGTTTTTGGCATGGAATTGGTATGAATTATGCTTAGTTGAGGTTGGTTGAATGCTTATTTATACTATATTATGTGCCAATTGGCTTTGTGTAGGTGTGTGCTATTTGGGTGAGCAAAATGGCTTGGTAAATAGCCTATTTTTGTCCACATGGGCAAAGAAACGAGTGTGTGTCTCAGCCGTGTGTGACACATGGTCAGGTGACACGTCTGTGTGTCCCTTAGTGCTTAATTATGAATCAGGTCAGTATACTTCACATGGCCCAGCACACGGGCGTCTGACTTGGCCGTGTGGCATAAGTCAGTATACCCTACAAGTTTGGCACGGCCTATGTAACATCCTAAAATTGGGCCTAATTGGAATAGTAGTTTCGGGACCACAAATCTGACATTAAAATATTTGTTTTATGATTATTATGAGGTCTAGAATATGAAAATAAGCATGTGTTAAAAGTTCATGAAGGAATTTTAAGTATAAGGTGTCCAATTGGAAATTAGGGACCAAATTGAATAAATTTCAAAACTTGGGTTCTAGAAGCAATTAGTATGAAATTGCTATGGGTTATTAATTATGAGGCCTTAAATAGTGATTTTCCCAATTTCTAAGTTTTTGGACAAAAGTGGGCATGCATGGAAAATTTTGAAATGTTATTAAGGAATGGCATTTTGGTAATTTGGTAATAAAATTAATAAAAAGGGAAAAAGGAAGCAAAATTCAGCCATTTCTTCTCCATGGCTGCTTAAAATTAAAGGGTCTCCAGAGCTAGGGTTTTCAACATTTTCAAGCTCAACAGTAAGTGCTCCCTAGTCCCGTTTTTAACGTTCTTCGTTTTTTTGATATCCTCGTAACATGCTCTCTCTATTTCTACCCATATTTCAAGCTAGCTTTCATGTTTAGAAATTTAGCCATGCATGAGGTGCTTGTGTTTTGATGATTTATGGAGGAATATGAGAGTTTAAAGGATAGTAAACAACTTTTACTAAGTAGTTTTTCATGGAAATGGCTTAAGGGACCATTTTGTAAAATTTATGAAAATGGGTAGAAAAATGTGAAATGAAAGAAAATGTGGGCTGCTATAAGGAAGAAAAATATTCAGCTAGGCTTGGGTAACTTAGAAATTTCATGCATTTCATTATACGAGCCTTAGGACTAAATTGTAAAAAGTGTGAAAGGTTAGGGGCAAATTGGTCATTTTACCCGGGGTGAGTCTTAAGCCGAAAATGAACAATGTGAGGTATTAATAATTTATTTTTACTGATATAGACCTCGAGGAACCAATTCTGGAGGTCGACCGTGGAAAACGAAAGGTTTCGGAATAACCGAAATACGAACCCAAAGTAATTACCAGGTAAGTTCGTGTAACTCGAAGTAGACTCATAATATATTAAAAATGTATATTCACGTATGCATTATAATATTGGAAATTGTTGTGAAACAAGGTATGATAAATATTGTGTTGATAAATGTCCTGGCTGAATAAAAGGATATCCGATGGATTCTCTAAACGAATTGACGGCAAAAAGGATCTAGCCTGGACGAGTGTTCCTTTAGTGATCGAGCCTACCGAAGAATAAGTGTGGCGAAATGGATTTAGCTCAGACGGGTAATCCGATTAGGATCTGAATTTAGCCTGGACTGGTAATTCAGATCTGAGCTCATTAGAGCACATGTCGATGTAAGGGATTTAGCCTGGACTGGTAATCCCGACATTGCTCCATGAGTCTACATTACAGGGGATTTAGCTTGGACTGGTAATCACGCCGTAAGAGTGAGGTTCACGGGAGTGCAGACTTAAAATGGTCACTTGCACAATTTGATGGTAAATGGAATATCCATCAAGATTTCGAGAAATTCAACGGGAATAGAATGAGAATGAGAATGGAAATGCTTGAATTGATGAGCTCATCTATGACTAATGTTATAATGTATCGATATGAGACTAACTTGATAGTTAAGTACATGTGATAGGGAAATTATACTATGCATGTTGGCATGAATATGTATTATGGGTGTATGCTAAATAAGCAGTAAGTTTACTTTCCCGTTATCCAAACTTACTAAGCATGTTAATGCTTACCCCCTCTCTTTTCCCTTGTTTTACAGAGCTTGTGAACTGGTGAAGGTTGGAAGACGATTGGAGAAATTATCACACTATCTACTTGTCTTGCTTTGGTATATAGAAACTTTTATTTTGTTATAATGACATGTATAGGATTTTTGGTTATTTTGTTATATGTGTCAATTGGCTAGCCAATGTAAGGGCTTGAATGATATACTTATTCATTTTCTATATGGCCATGAGATATGGCTCATTTTGATGTATGTTGTAAACCTACTATTTCTGCATGATTATGCTTAAATGTTTCATGTGATGGTTAAATATGGTTTATCATGAATGGACATGTGAAATGTGGCCAAATCTCTTGGAGATGGTTAGGTCATAATTGGCAATGAGTTATAAAATGAGCCAAGTACAAAGTATGTGATTGTTGAAATGGTAAACCTAACACAAAGAAGGCAATATTATCATAGGATAAAATGAGACATGTAGTAAAATGTATGACCCTGGCCAAGAAGGTTTTAAGGGCACACTTATGTCATGTTAGCTGTTTAAGGAACATGTGAGTGTGAATGGATGTTTGAGGGTGACCAAAGGCTTGGAAAAATAGCCTTTAAAATGGTCCACATAGGTAGATACACGGGCATGTGTCTAGGCCATGTGTCTACCCCTTGGGCGTGTTGCTCAGTCATGTGTCCCCTGCACCTTGAATTTTTAGGTCATTTTGCATGGTAGTAAATACATGGGTAGGGACACGGCCGTGTATCTCAACTGTGTGAAGTACACGGCCTAGCACACGGGCGTGTACCTTGGCTGTGTGCCCTTAAATGAATGATGATGTCATAAATAGAATGTCCAGGTTTTTGGCCACAGGAGATGACACGAGCGTGTCTAGGTCGTGTGAGGGACACGGGCTAGGGACATGGACGTTTGTTCAGCCGTGTGAAAACCCCTGTAAGTTTGAAATGTAAAATAAATTCTAATAATTCAACACCGGTAAGGGACACGGGGGTGTCCCAATGGATACGGGCCTGTGCATTGCCTCTACACAGGCATGTGAGGATTAAACCTATAAATTTCCTAAAGTTTTCTAAAGTTTTCGGTTTAGTCCCAGATCACTTTTAATGCATGTTTTGGATCTCGTAGGTCCATAATAGGGACAATATGAATTGTTTGATCGATTTTAAATTGAAATGAAATTTATAGCCCATATTTTTCAGAAGTGTCCTGTTTGTGTATGGTAATGCCCCGTACCTTGTCCCGATCTCTGGTATGGGTAATGGGTGTTATAGCCTAGCACATAGACTGGAACACGAGCATGTATGGCCATTTTGAAGGGCACATGTAACACCCCTTGCCCGTACCCAAGACCGAGACAAAGTACGAGGCTTTACCGGACACGTACTCAGACATTTTGGAAAATACAGGTTATAAAATTTCATTCTAATTTAAAACCAATCAAACAACATCATACTGTCCCTATTATGGACCTACAAGGTCCAAAACATATATTAAAATCGATTCGGGACTAAACCGAGGACTATAGAAATTTTAGTAAAATTCCTAGGGTTATGCCTCACACGCCGTGGAGGCAAAGCACATGCCCCTGTGCTTGTGGACACGCTCGTGTCCTTCACCCGTGTTGAATTATTTGGATTTATTTTTCATTTCGAACCTACAGGGGTTTCACACGGCCACACACACGCCCGTGTCTTTTACACGGCCTAGACATGCCCGTGGCATCACCCGTGTCCAAAAACCCAGACATTCTATTTATGACATCATCACTCATTTTGAGGTACACAGCCAAGGCACATGCCCGTGTGCTAGGCCGTGTCCTCTACACGGTTGAGACACACGGCCGTGTCTCTACCCGTGCATTTACTACCATGCAATCTGACCTAAAATTTTAGGTCCAGGGGACACATGGCTAGGCAACACGCCCATGGGGGCTAACCATGTGTCACACACGGCCTAGACACATGCCCGTGCGTCTACCCGTGTGGACCTTTTTAGGGCTATTTTCCAAGCCTTTGGTCACCCTCTATCATCCATACACACTTATATACTTCAATGGTATTTAACATGGCCTAATTATACTCTTGAACAACATTGGTATAACTCATTGCATGTTAACCTCATCTCATCGGTTTAGTAGATGTTATATTATCCTTTTTGTATTAGGGATTAACTTAGCACATTTTACATTTTACACTTAGGCCATATTATAACCATATACCATTATATGCTATGTCCACTCTCAAATTATTAGGTCTCTTTTTAAGCATCCATCCATGATAAACCTCATCATCATATCTCATGAAACATAACATAAACATGGATCATTAGTAGGCTTACAACCTACATCAATATGAGCCATATCTCATGGCCAAGTACAAAAGAATAAGAATACCATTTAAGCCCTTACATTGGCTAGCCAAATGACACATATAACAAAATAACCAAAAATCCTATACATGCCATTAAACAAAATAAAAGAATCTATGTACCAAGACGGGACAAGTCAATAGTGTGTTGATTCTCTAACCATCTTCCAATCTTCACAAGTCTACGAGCTCTATAAGACAGGGAAAAGAGAAGGGGGTAAGCATTTATATGCTTAGTAAGTCTGGATAACTAGAAAGTAAACTTACCGGTTAATTGGCATACAACCATATTTAGGCAATAATTCCAACAAGTATGAAATAGTTTCCTTATTACATGCACTCAATCATCAAATTAGTCTCATAACAATACATCATGTCATTAGTCTTAGATGAGCTCATCAATTCAATATTTCAATTTCTATTTCTCCTGTTAATCCCGCTGAATTTCTTGGAAATCTCAATGGATAGTCCATTTACCGTTAAGTCATACAAGTGGTCATCTCAAGTACGCACTCCTGTGAACCTTACATCGTATGGCAAGATTACCAGTCTAGGCTAAATCCCTCGTAGTAATAACTCATAGAGCAATGTTGGGATTACTAGTCCAGGCTAAATCCCTTTTTACGACATTTTCTCTCATAAGCTTGGATCTGAATTGCCAGTCCAGGTTAAATTCAGTTCTCAATCGGATTACCCGTTCGGGCTAAATCCTTATTGCACCCATATTCTTTGGGAGGCTCGATCACTCAAGGAACACCTGTCCAGGCTAGATCCTTTCTATATTGAGATCAATGGTTTACCCGTCCGGGCTAAATCCTTTTCTACAACACATGCAGGATTTCATGTCATGTAAGCCATAATTTATCCATCGGATTTCCCTTTTCTATTTCAACAGGGATATTTATCATCTTTTCATTTACACTACCATGTTTCATGGATTATCATGCCATGAATACCAAAATTTATCATACATTCAAAAATATACATTGTAATTTTACTTCGGGTTATGCGAACTTATCTGGTAGTCATTTCGGATTCGTGTCTAGGTTATTCCGAAACCTTTTGTATTCCATGGTCGACCTCCAGAATTGGTTCCTCGGGGTTTATATCAGTAAAAATTAATTATTAATACCTCACATTGTTCATTTTTGGCTTAAGACTCACCCCTGGGCAAAATGACCAATTTTCCCTAACATTTCACACTTTTACAATTTAGTCCTATGGCTCGTATAATGAAATGCATGAAATTTATAAGTTACCGATGCCTAGCCGAATATTTTTCTTGCCTATAACAGCCCACATTTTCTTTCATTTCACATTTTTCTACCCATTTTCACAACTTTTACAAAATGGTCTCTTAAGCCGTTTCCATGAAAAACTACTTAGTAAAAGTTGTTTACTATCCTTTAAACTCTCATATTCCTTCATAAATCATCAAAACACAAACATCTCATGCATGGGTAAATTTTTGAACATGAACCCTAGCTTGAAATATGGGCAGAAATAGAGAGAGAGCATGTTACGAGGATCTCAAAAATATGAAGAACGTTAGAAACGAGGCTAGGGAGCACTTACTATTGAGCTTGAAAATGTTGAAAACCCTAGCTATGGAGACCCTTTAATTTTCGGTAGCCATGGAGAAGAAATGGCTGAATTTTGCTTCCTCTTTCCCTTTTTATTAATTTTATTACCAAATGACCAAAATGCCCTTTCTTACTAAACTTTCAAATTTTTTCATGCATGCCCATTTTTGTCCAAAAACTTAGAAATTGGGAAATTACTCTTTAAGGACCTCTAATGAAAATTCCAAATCAATTTCATACAAATTGCTTCTAGAACCCAAGTTTTGCAATTTATTCAATTTAGTCATTAATTTCCAATTGGACACCTTACACATAGAATTTCTTCATAAAACTTTAACACATGCTTATTTTCATATCCTAGACCTCATAATGATCATGAAATAATTATTTTAAAGTCAAATTTGTGGTCTTGAAACCACTATTCTGACTAGGCCCTATTTTGGGATGTTACAGCACACGGGCTGGTCACACGAGTGTGTGGGTGGTCGTGTAACCCAAGTCAGAGAGTTACACGGGGTCGGACACTGGCTGGGACATAGCCAAGTGACCCAATTTTGAATGTCCACATGGCCTGCGACACGGGTGTCTCTTCTGGGCCACATAGATGTGTGTCCTCTATATTTTGTAAAAATTTTCTAAGTTTTCCAAAAATTTCATAAGTTATCGGTTTAGTCCTGAACCACCCCGAATGCATGTTTAAGGCCTCGTAGGCTCATATTAGGGACAATGTGAGTGATTTTGAATGATGTTTATTTGGAATTCGAAAATGTTTGTGAAAGATATGGTTATTTGCGAAAGAAACCCGGTAATACTCTGTAACCCTATTCTGGCGTTGAATACGGGTGAGGGGTGTTAAGGGATTACTTTCAGTCCCATTAGATTCATTATTCTATGCTGGCTCTTGAGACACATATGACTCAGTCGGAGCCAACGGAGGTTGCCCTATATAGCCCCTCCTACCATGAGTTAACTTTCCACAAGTGTTCATTTTGAAGTCTTATGAGATCTACAATTCAAAGGTAGAGAGTTTTCAGTTTTCTTGTGTGTTCAATTTTTTGTCGCATTTTAATAAAGTTCTTTTTATTGAAAGTTTTATGCAATAATCCCTAATGTTTCTCTAAAGTTTTAGTATTGTTTTTATGGCAACAACATAGGAACTTCGGGCTTTGTCGTTTCTTTTGTAAAAGTATTTTTCAAAACCCTGTGGTTTGTTTTTCCCCTAAAACACCCCTTTAAATGTGTACATGCATGCAGATTCATGTTTGAAAAGAACAAAATTCAGTTTGAGGATTTGAACCTAGGCCCTGTTACCATTAAATGTAATCTCCCTAACCCTACCTAGACGTTATGGCCGAATTATAAAGACCACATAAGCTACCGGTGTGACTAAATGACCCTACCGTACTTTGAAAACTTTAGTTACTCTCTTTTAAGGAAAACTGTAGTTTGATCTTGTGTCAATTTGTAAAACATTCATTATTTAACTCAACTATTCTTAAGTCCTTTACTTAGAGATAAAAAAGTTTTTAGAAAAAAAAAACATGTTGCACGTCATTTCATTCAGCTAAATTCTAACAACTTTCATTACCGTAGAAAACTTAGTTTATGAAAAATTTTAGTTAAGTCAAGTATTATGCACTGTTTGATTTCAAAATAAGAATTTAAATCCAACCAACGAGATAAGTATGCATGCATAAAACCCCAAAATGAAGAAAAAACCAAATCATGGTCCAAATGATTTTATGATAGTACTAGAAAGAACATATGTTTTCTCCCTACTTATTGGTTAATTTTTACCCATTTAGTTATCTTTAACACATATTAGCTTTTTTAGTTCAATAAATTATATTTTATAACTCAGTGGATCTCAGCCTATTTATACTTAATTTTGTCATATTTTGGTACTAATGTCGCTGCATGAGTAATTCCAGATTGCACCTAGAATTGTCGCCGCACCTGACAGTTGTTCGGATAAGAACAAAAATGTGTGAACTGTCCAGTCTGGTACAACTAAGTTGTACGTACAGAGGTAGCATGATTCTAATGAAAGGACACCTGGGCTATTTGGGGAAAATATTCACAAAAGAAAAAGAAAATGGGGGAGCTTTTTGGATCATCTTCTTCAACTTACCTCGTGCAGCCTTAAGCTCTGATGGGTGAACTGACGTGAAAAGGATGCAGACTAGCTCATGATGAGGAGCCCTAAGTGTGACACAAGAAGGAATAGACAGATCCAAGTCGAGTTGTTTAGGAATAGTGTTCTCCACTTGTTTCTTTTATTTTTCTTTTCTAAACGCTGGTGATTACTTTCTATTTCATGTTAGTATGGAAGTACACATGCTTTCTGGGTTAAATTTTATTTTATTTAATCTTGCTTCTACAATTTAATCTTTGGGTTTGCATGTTTTTAGCATGGAAGTGTTTGTGGTTATTGACACTGGAAGGTGTAGTGATAGATCAAGCTGAAAAGTATGACAACAGAAGTTGCTTCAGGATTAGAGGAATTTAATCCACTTGTTCTTAATAGTGTTCCATTGCCATCATTGGAAGGTTGGGTTAATGTGCATGTTTAAGTCTTAGATTAAATATAGAAGTTAAGCTTGGTAAGATATTCATTACAGTTTAATGCATCGACAATCACCTATCCTTTTTACCTTCTGAGCACTTAGCATTTTGTTGAATATTCACGTTGGGGATCCCAGTTTCTCACTATCATATTTTTTCTTATTATTTTCAAGTTATTGCTTCGACAAATACTCTCACAATTTATCATTTTATCTATTTATTCCACTGACATTAATAGAAAAAAGACAACCATCCTCGTAGGATCGATGTCCTTGCACATTATTTTTGTGACGTTAAACAGCCGGTCAAGTTTTGGCACCGTTGTCGGGGATAATGTTTGTTTGATTTTTATTTTTGTTTATTATTATTTCATAATATTTAGTTGCTACTAACTTGTTTTTATTTTTGTCGTTATTTTCACATTTTATTTTAGGTGTTGTATGACCTAATGCAATTCAGAGTTTATTGTTTATTTTGAACCAGAAATTGAAAGAACTGTTAGGAAGAGACTTCGAGAAGAAAGGCATATGGCTTTGCCAAGAAACAATGCAGTTATACCCCTAATGCAGAACCAAAATGCTAATGACCCACCATTGCAACAAGATGGTCAAATACAAAATAATATTGTATGAGATTTTGTAGTACCTGTCCTGGATGATTTACTACTGGGCGTTGTTAGGCCAGCAATCCAAGCTGGAAATTTTGAACTCAAGCCAATAATGTTCCAAATGCTGGATTCTAGTAGGCAATATGCTAGGCTACTGCATGAATATGCACTAGAACATCTTAAATCATTTTTTATTGATTTGTTCTTCCTTTAGTCAACAAGGTGTTCTTGATGACGATTTGAAGATGCAGTTATTTCTTTATTCCTTGCAAGGTAGAGCTCGTACGTGGTTCTTTGGGTTACTTTTCGGATCAATTACTTTTGGAATGCACTAGCAACACTGTAACACCCTTAACCCGTATCCGTTGCCGAACTAAGGTTAAAGGCATTACCGGACAAAATCAGAACATTAACATTCATTTCATAAGCATTGAAGCATTTAAGATTGATCATCAATATAGAGTCCCTTATATATAGGCCATCGAGACCTTAAACATGTTTTAGAAAGGGGTCGGGACTAAACCGAACACTTATAAAATTTTTCCAAAATTTAAACATTTTTCAAACAAGTACAGGTCACATGCCCGTGTGAACAGGCCGTGTGCCTCACATAGCTTTAGACACGCCCGTGTGTCTAGACCGTGTCAAAACAGAGCCTACATATTGACTTTGTGACAGCCCTAAAGTGACCCTAGTCGAAAAGCGGTTTCGGGACCGCTAAACCGAGTCACCAAATTATTTGGATGTGATATTTATGGTATAAAATATGTGAATATGAATGTGCGAAAATCTTAAGCTTCGATTTAGTAAATTGCATGTGAATTTAGTCAAAAGGACTTGTGTGACACTTTTGAAATGTGATAGGCTAATCTACAAGGATCTAATAGTGCATGTAAACAAAAGGAGGACTTGCATGTCAAATTCCCCCTTTTAATTGCTAGTGGCTGGCCATGACAAAGGATGATGGGCAAAACATGTCATAGACATGTTTTGTTGGTGCATCATGGTGGAAAAATAAATTAAAGAGCATGGGCAAAGAAAGAAAAAAATGGTCTCATCCATGCTCCCCTCCCTTGCCGTGAATGGAAAAATGAAAACAAAGAAAAAAATGTTCATCCTTTGATTCATCTTTTGGCGAAAATTTGAAGGAAAAGGGAAGAAGGAGTGAAGCATTCAGCTATCCTAGGTCACTATTAAGGTAAGTTTGATGTTTTGCCATGAGATTCATGTATATTTTAGTAGTTAGCTTGAGTTCTAACTAGCCATGGTTCCAATCCTTACTATGTCATGGAGATGATATTCGCTAAGGTAAGATTGTGTTGATATCATTTGCATGCTAAAAGTGAAGCTTTGTAATGGTGCATGTGATGGTGTATTGATGATGAATGTGTTATGGAAAGAAATCGGTCTTCCTAAGAATATATTTGTGAATGTTTATATTAGTAATAGCCGAAATTAAAGAGGTTTGATGTCTTGAACAAATGTTGATTATATGATTCGAAAATGAGATATGTCAATGATGAAGTATAATCGGCCATGGAGGTAGCTCATTTTGGAAGTGTGATTGTGGTATATTTTCTTTGTGATTGATTATAAAAAATTTGGCTTAAGTGAGGTAATTGGTAAAAGATGTGTTTATGATGTAATACATATGTTCTCATAAGCTAAGTTATGTATATGTGATATCTTGCATATTGGTTGTTATGGTAAGGTTTGAGATATTGACGTATGAATATGTTTTGTTTGTGGTTCGCAACTAATGGTTAAGTTGTTAAGTTACATGCTTGAGTAGTAAATATGTTAAGAATGGTTCTAAAATGTATATGGATGCCGTGTGATGGTGTTTGATTGGGAAGTAAATTGTTTGATTTAGCTCAAGAGCCTAGAGGATCAAAGTCGGATAAGGGAAAAGAGGAAGTAAACGAATAGCCGTGGATATCTAGTCGTCGACCACTTTCGAGGTAAGTTTTAAGCGATAAATCGTTGAGTAAATTCAATCATAATAGGGCATAATGAGTTGATTTGATAAGATATGATGTGGCCATGATATGTCTTAAACCCAAATGGTAAGTTCATAAGTGTTTGGACTTGGAAATTTAAGAGCAAATTGTAATAAATTGCTTGGACAGCAGCAGTAAGGTGATTTTAGAAAATCACTATAAATTGTTGGTGTGGAATTATAGGCTGAATAAAATATGTAATCAAAGCTTAGTTGGTCTAGTTTCTTATAAAAGAGACCGTGGAAGCAAAGAAATTTCCTATAAAGAGATATTTAATGTTGTGCGGGACAGTGTCGGAATGACTTCGAAATCCCCTGTTCTGTTTTTGGAAAATCATTATAATTCGTACAAAAATGGTTATGAGATAAGATTTATATGCTTAGACTCCTTAATGAGTCTAGTTTCAAATGGAGTCAAATAGAACACATTATGAATTCTGTACAATGAAAAATTTGATTCGTAATGAAGAGTGGTCAGATTAGTCAAACAGTGAAACAGGGGAAACTTTAAGAAAAATCTGGTATTGATTGGCCAAACCTAAAATTCTGAAAATTTTATGGGTGGAAGATACATGAGTCTACATTCGGGGAAAATTAACGGCAATTGATTTTGAGTTTTGTAGCTCCAGTTATAAACAACTTAGTGACTGTTGGTCAGAAAAACTGCTTGTAGTGAATATGTGATTTTGTTGTAAACTTTAATGAAACTATTTGAGTTGCTTTTAAGCTATTGCTGAAATTGATGTACAAGAAAAATATGAAATATGTATGATATACATATATGTGTGATAAGGCCGAATGGCCAATGCGATGAATGTGAAAGTGTATGTATATGTGATAAGGCCTAATGGCCGATGTGATGAATGTGAAAGTGTATGTATATGTGATGAGGCCTAATGGCCGATGTGGTGAATGTGAAAGTGTATGTATATGTGATGAGGCCTAATGGCCGATGTGGTGAATGTGAAAGTGTATGTATATGTGATAAGGCCTAATGGCTAATGTAAAATATATGTGTGATATGCATATGTGGTAAAGCCGAATGGCTAATGTGAATGTTGTAACATGTGATTAAATGTACATGAAACTTGGAATATGTTCCGGGTGAGACCGATGACTACGTGTGGAGATTATGACCGGGTAAGACCCGATGACTACGTGTGGAGATTATGTCCGGGTAAGACTTCTTTTATAAGAATTGCTTATAAAAAATACGCAATGCGAAAGGTTAAACAGGTATGTACTCCAAGCTTATATGTGAGCTTGATTTAAACTAAACCATAAGGTAGTTATGTGATGTATACGAGAGCAATCTATGAGACTATTCCTATGATTATGATGAGATGTGCATATTTGGATAAAGGGGTGGTATGCCCGAAGGAAGAGTGAAATAAAATACGAACAACTATGTTATAACTTGATTGTTATCTGTTGACACTGCTTGAAACTTACTAAGCATTGTAATGCTTACTCCGTGTACTTTGTTTCCTCTGTTTTATAGATCTCATTTGGAAGCTACAGGCTCGGGGATCGTCAGCAACTAGTCACACTATCACTATCCACTGTTTGGTACTGCTATGTTTTGGAATATCTTATGGCATGTATAGAATAGACTAGTAGTGAGAGGATATCTTGGTTAATGTATAGGACTACCCTTTTGGTGTAGGTCATGTACCCTTCGGTTTTGTGTAAATTCGGATAGCCATGCGAAAATGGCTTAGATATACTTTGATCATAGCATTATAATCATTGTATGTTGTTTGTCAAGAGGTATGGAAATGTTGGTAACGGTTAGCCATGGGAATGGTCATTCATGATCACTTTTGGTATATGTATGACAAACTCTAGTTGATCCATGGAGGATCATGAAATAGGTAAAGTTTACCTTAAAAATAGATGCTGGTAGCAGCAGTGACGTGAATGTGAAAAATCACTAAAAATAGTAGAAAGGGAATTAAATAGTGAATAAATTATGTAGTCGAACCTTGATGAATCTATTTTCGTAGGAAAGTAACGAAACAATCATATGAACAGTATGTTAAGAGATATTTAAGTTTTCGTGAGACAGGGCCAGAACGGTTTCTGGATTCCCTGTTCCGACTTTGGAAATTCATTGTAAATTATCCAGAGATAATTAGGAGTCATGCCATATATGTATAGATTCCTCTTTGAGTCTAGTTTCTATAGAAACAAACGTCATCAGTATTGAAGCCCTGTACAGGGAGATATCCAATTCGTAACGCATGAAGGTCAGTGTAGTCGATCCCTGCAACAGGGGAGAATTTAACTAATAAACTGTACTAATTTGCCAGACCAATAATTCTAGAAAAAAATTTGTAGATGCATATATGAGTCTAGTTTCAGGGAAAAATTACGAAACTGGTTTTCGAGTTTTGAAACTCAAGATATGATTTTTAAAGTGATAGTGACGCAGTTAGCTAACTGCCTGGAAAATTTTTGAAATGGACTGTGAAAGTGAATGGTTTAAGCCGTTAACCCCTCGTTTCTGATTCCGGCAGCGGACTCGGGTACGGGGTGTTACAGACTTGCTCACACGGCCAGAAGACACACCCATGTGCTTTGGCCGTGGTCGAATCTGACTTGGGCCACATGGCTAGCCACACACCCGTGTGCCTTGACCGTGCTCGAGCCTGACTTACAATTGTAGTGTGACAGCCCTAAATTGACCCTAGTCGAAAAGTGGTTTCGAGACCACTAAACCGAGTCACCGAAGTATTTGAATATGATATTTATTGTCTAAAATATGTGAATATGAATGTGTGAAAGTTTTAAGCTTCGATTTAGTCGATTGCATGTGAATTTAGTTAATAGGACTTATGTGTGACATTTTTGAAATGTGATAGGTTAATCTATAAGGATCTATTAATGCATTTTTAAAAATGATGGGTTTGCATGTCAAATTTCCATTTATAATAAGTAGTGGCCGGCCATGGTATGGGCTATTAATGATAATATGTATTTTTTTATTGACATTTTTAGTTACAAAATAAAAAAAATGGATTAAGAATAATAAAACATGAGGTGAGTAAACCAAAGTTGTTTCACCCTTGCTCCTCATTGCCGTAACTAGAAGAGAAAAAGCTTGGAGAAATTCAGCTATGGTGGTTAGCTAAATGAAGGTAAGTTCTAGGATGATTCTTGGATTTTTAGCATTTTTGTTGAGTTAGTCATTAAGTTCTTTGCTTAACCCATGACCAAATTTGAAATGGTGTGGTGTCTTGAGCATTCGGCCATGGTAGGAAATGGAAGAGATATATGGTTGTTTTCATGTTTAATGAATAAGTTACAAATGGTTGTTAATTAAGATAGTTTAAGGTATTTGTAAGTAGTTTGAATAAATGAACAATAATAATAATAAATCATCTAGTGAATTGGTGTAATTGCCGAATTTGAACTAAGAAGTTATTGAGTAATGTTTGTATTTTAAGTGATAGAATAGAGTGAATGCTTGGAATGTGATATGTATGAATTATAAGTTGGATTAAAGGCTGTTATATTGCCTTATCATTTTCGAAAATGTGCTTTGTCAAAGAAATTGAGGGTTGATGTTTAAGTGAGGTAAGTATAGGTATATTCGGCTTGTAGTTTTATAAATGTGATACGAGTATTTTGTTTTGTAAATGAGTAGTAAGTATGTTAAGAATGGTTCTTGTATGTATACGTATATGCAATGATGTTTAAGTACGAATGTATTTGGATGGATGTGCTTATAAGTATAACTTGAGACAAAATGGTATTTAGTCAATACAAATAACCATATTTGTAGAATGTATTAAATATATAATCGGCCTTAACATAGATATGCATATATCTATAAAATTGTTAATGCCTAAGTAAGATGTTGGGTTGTGCATGACTAGAGAAAATATATATATATATATATATATATATATATATGCGTATGGTGTTTGATAGTTAACCATTAAGTCATATGTACCTCAACCTTATAATATACATGTATTATATTAAATCGCCTATTTGTTTTGAAATTAAATGAATTCAATTGTTTTAAATTAAGCTCAAGAGCAAAGAGGATCTAGATCTGATAAGGGCAAGGAAAAAGTAATCGAATAGCCGTTGAAGTCGTTCGACAACATCCGAGGTAAGTCTTCGAGTAATGGAACTTAGTTTATGATTTGATTAAGTCATGACATATAAGCATAACAAATAAACGGTGATATGATGATTCTACTTGAATTATATATTGAGGTAATTGGTTCATACTTATGACGGGCAGCCGAATGCGTATAGAGATCATGTTATAAAGCAAATCAAAATCATGCCCTTTGTATGTGGCTATTGAGCCGAAAATGGTAATGGTTGATAAGTGTCTTGTGTTTGAGTTCTAGTAATGAAAATGAAATATAGATGTGTTATGATTTATTGATATATGTGCATGATTATTCGGATGATAACCGGACTAAGATTCGAAGGCATTTGTGCGAGTTACTATATCCGGGCTAAGTTCCGAAGGCATTTGTGCGAGTTACTATATCCGGGCTAAGTCCCGAAGGCATTTGTGCGAGTTACTATATCCGGGCTAAGTCCCGAAGGCATTTGTGCGAGTTGCTATATCCGGCTAAATCCCGAAGGTACTTGGGTTTGGAAATGAGTGATCTTGCTGTAATAATTTCAATTAATACGCTCATAAAATCCAAACGATAAGGTATGTTTCGTATATGCATCGGAAAGTTGATTCCTTTTAAATAGTATTCGCTCAATTGATTAACAAACTTCCGGCCTTAGTTAGGTTTGATCCCCTGTGTATGAATATACTGGTTGAAGCTTGAAGTAAGTATGATTTTGGGAATATGCGTATATGCAATTATTCATTTAGTCATATGAACACTATACTTTAGTCGTAAATAATTTCATTACCTAAACTTACTAAGCATTAAAATGCTTATTCTGTTGCTTTGATTCTCTGTTTTATAGATTTTGTTCGTCAACTATCGGACTTGGGAGTGTCAAATTCGAAGTCGTCCACACTATCAAAGCCCTTTTGGTACTCTTTTAGTTGAACTTTGATAATGGCATGTATAGGACTGACCTTTGTTGTTAATTAAGTACCTTTTGGTAATGTATATATATTCGGATAGCCATGTGAAAATGGCTTATATATATTTTGAACATAGCATTATAATCATTTTGTATATATGGCTATTGAGTGGTGTGGAAATGCTTGGTAATGATTAGCCATTGGAATGGTTAATCATGACCATATTTGGTGCTAAGTATATCAAATTGCTAGTTGATTCAGGGAAAACTATGAAATAGGTGAAATTTACCTTAAAATAGATGCTGACAGCAGCAGTGATGTGAGTTTGAAAAATCACTAAAAATAGTAGAAATGGAATTAAATAATTAATAAATTATGCAATCTAATCTTGATGAGTCTATTTTTATATGAAAGAAACGAAACGACCATATGAGCCGTATTTTATGAGATGTTTAAGTTTTCGTGAAACAGGGCCAGAGCAATTCTGGATCCCCTAATCTGACTTTGGAAATTCACCATAAATTAACCAGAGATAATTAGAAGTCATACTTTATATGTAAAGATTCCTTTTTGAGTCTAGTTTCATTAGAAACAAATGGCATAAGTATTGAAGCCCTGTACAGGGAGATATCTAAATCGTAATGCATGAAGGTCAGAGTAGTCGAACCCTGAAACAGGGGAGACTTTAACTAATAAACTGTACTAATTGGCCTGACAAAAAATTCTAAAAACAACATTGTAGATGGATATATGAGTGTAGTTTCAGGAAAAATTTACGGAATCGGTTTTTGAATTCTGAAACTCGAGATATGATTTTTAAAGTGACTGTGATGCAGTTAGCCAGCTTGTCTGGAAATTTTAAAATGAACTGTGTAAGTAAATGAATTAAGTTCGTTAACACCTCGTGTTCGACTCCGGCAACGGTCTCGGGTACGGGGTGTTACATGTAGGGTACCTCAAGGGACACACGGCCGTGCAACATAGCCGTGTGTCGCACACGGCTGAGACATACGCCCGTGTCCTTACCCGTGTGGACAAAAATAGGCCATTTGAATAGCCAATTTGCCACCCCAATTTGGGTCACCCTACAAGCAAAGAAACAAGAATAATTACACAACCATTTCAGCTAAAATCCATACCAATCCATACAACATTTATGCCATAACATTATCAATCATTTACATGCTTATAAACTCAACTCAATTGTGCCAAAACAGAAGACCAAATCATATCAAAACATATGGTCTCATAATCTCTAAACTCATGATCAAATCTCATACCAAAACTTACCAAACTAACCATTTCTCTAAGCCATACATGAACACATCAGATAGAACATTTTGCATCACATTTCATATACCAAAATCAAAACATAAACACAACCATATCAAGCTATATCACTTGGCTAAATATAAACATTACAAAACCTATCCAAAATACTTCTAGCCTATACATGCCATACTTTACTATATACATTTTCAAAAGGTACCAAAATGAGATTCGATAGTGTGTTGACGATCCTTGGCCATCCCCGAGCTCACAGTAGCTTCGATATCTATAAGAACAATGCAAACATACATAGAGTAAGCTTTCAAAATCTTAGTAAGCTCGTACCAAAAATCTTTAACAGTTTATAACATGTAAAGCATCAACACCGGGGTGCTTTTTAATTCTCAATTCATCTATCAATTCTATTTCAACACCATTCATATATTTATACCAATTCAATGAACTTCATATGCATAACATCATCTATCACATAGGTATCATATATGCCTGAACCTTATCGTATTTATTCATTTTCATTCTCATCTCTCGTTCAGATATTTTAAGACTTTCCGGAGATTATTCATGCTTTAACATTTGCACACTTAGTGCTTTAATGGTTAGCCGAAGCTAGAATGATTTCTGTACACTTAATGACATTTCAATTAACCGAAGCTATCTCAGTATCGCACACTTAGTGCCTCAGATAGCCGAAGCTATTTTGAATCACACACTTAGTGCCAAATACCATTGATTTATCATCGTATTCAACCATAATCAATTATATATACAATCTATGTATAATCCAAGCATCAAAAAATATATTTGTAACATCATGTTTTACGTACGAACTTACCTCATACTCGGAATTGTCGACTCATACTGTTTATTCTATAATCTTTGATTTCCTCCGGTCTAAGTCTGAATTCCTCTTTTCTTGATCTATATGTATTCAAAATTAATCCTTTTATTCACTAACTCATTCAAACCAATCCATATACACACAATTAGGGCATTTTCCAAACTAACCATCAGATTTTCACATTTCGACACTTTAGTCCCTAAATCACAAAATCAAAAAATACACATAATTTGCGTGTAAACAAGCTTAGCCGAATTCTCCCAGTACTCATACTAGTCCACACATTTCATTTATTTCACATTTTAGTCCCTCAATTTCTCATTTTCACAATTTAGTCCATTTCACTCAAAATCATCAAAAATTCAAAGACAAAACATGTAAACCCAACATCAAACTTTCATTTATCAACAACTAACTTTACAAAGCTCATAATTTCATCAATGGCACATTTCAAAATCATCATCAAAATTAGCAATTGAGGCATGGGTTTGATAGTATACGAAGCAACGATTACAAAAACGTAGAAATGATCAAAAACCAATTAAAACACATTCCTTAATCAATGAAAATTGATCGTGTGATTCGTAACAAGTAATAAATATTTATAATGAAGATCAAACCTAGACTAACTATTATCACGACGAAAAGGCAAGCACACCTAGAATAATAGTATAGAAATGGCAAGACCGGGATATCGTACCCAAGGGAACCAAAAGTACTAGTAATAACTATCTTTTTATTATTTAACCTAGAAATAAAGAGGGGTTGTTTATTAAACTAATTAACTAAACTTATTAACTAATTAAACTAAAGTGAAGAGAAAATTTGGAAAAAGACTTGAAGAAGAGTAATTGATAAAGACGACACCCAAGGAGGAATCCACCTAGAATCCACTTGTTATTTGACTCTGAACTAGGTGATTTATTCACTTGACTTGATCCGTGAGACTCCCTAACCTATATTATTATCTCTTTCAAGACTAATAACGTCTAACTGTTAGTTGAATTAATCGAAATCTCTTTCTTAATTAAAACCCCTAGGGAAGCAGTAAATTGATCTATGGACTCCCATATTAGGTTTCACCCTAATCCGGTAAAATCTCATAACCCTATTTCTAGGCGTTCGATCAACTTCGCTTAATTATGCAAAATCTACTCTTAGACAGGGACTTTTGCTCCTCTACATAAGCACATCAAATCATGAATCAATACCCAGAATATTAACTCAAGCATTAAGAACACATAATTAAGAACAAATCAAGTATTTATCATACAGTTCAGATAATAATAACAAGATCCATCATAGGTTTCAACCCCCTTAGGTGTCTAAGGGGTTTATTTCATAATAAAATAAGAATACATCTCAAAAGTATGAAAATAAAAAAACATAAAGAAAACTCTAAAACCCCTAAAGGAATTCTGAGAGAGATCTTCAGTCTTGGAGTAGCTCCGGCTTTTGGGATGGATCGTCTGGCTTTCTTCAAGTAATTCCCGGCGTGTGGTTCTATACTCCAGAAAAGTTCTGGAGGAGGGGCCCCTCTCTAAGTCATACGTAGGGTGTTTATATAGGCTTTGGATTGGCTTTCTTCCTCCCTAAGTATCCTTTTCCGTGAAAAATACAACTCCTTGAAAAAGGGACACGCCCGTGTGCCACGGCCGTGTGACGTGATTGCCAGGCTGTGTTTGATCCATTAAATTACACACGGCCTTGTGGGTTAATGGATAGGTCGACACCCTCGAAAGACACGGGCATGTGATCTGCCCGTGTGGCAAGGCTCAGGTCGTGTCATCTTCTCGATTTGGTCCGTTTTGTCCCCTTTTTGCTCGTTTTTGGCTCCTTTTGACTCTTGGTGATCTTCTGAGTACAAAACATGAAATAACTGAATTAAGAGCACCAAAATCCACAAATCTAGTAATAAACATCCATAAATATGCTAAGTATTTAAGGTAAAAATATGTATAATTTGGCGTTTATCAAATACCCCCACACTTAAGCATTTGCTTGTGCTCAAGCAAAACTCTCATTTAGTACTAGAATTCCTTCCGTTCAATCACATAATCATTACTGATAATGTTACAAACTATTCCACGGAAAATTATACAGTGAGAATTCAACTATAGGAGCATTAAAAGCCTCAAACAATCTAAATCGAATATTTTGATAATAAAATTATAGGTAATCTCCTTCCTCCAAATAATTAGCTTTAGTCCTAAATATAAAATAGATGACATCCTCACTATTCACTCAAATTACTCAAAATGTTTAAGGTTCAAGATTAAGCACTCGATTGTCTAACATGAGAAGTTATTACCATAGGCTTGCATGAAAATCAAATCTCCACCACTTGTAAATGATATAATACACAAATCAAAAGGTATTTGCATGGTTGTAATGAGGTTTAGGTTACGAGTATGGATACAAGCTGAAAAGAAAAAGGTTAGAATCGAGATAATTTCAATATATTACCCCACTATCAAAAACTTAATTACTGAATCACAAGCAGATATCTCGAACTATATTACATGAGCTCTTTTTTTTTAAAGAACAAATCAAGTCAATACAATATAGAAATCATACTTCATGATTCAGTAACAAAAAATGGTGAACATAGTGAGGTAACAATATTAAATTTAATCTCGATAAAAAAAAAGGTAATTTAAGTAAGAGTATTTCAACAATAATGGGTTAATGGGTTAATGATGAGGGTTAATCAATAAAAAAGGTTAGTAGGCTCAAAGGGGGTTCACTAAGGGTTTAATTATGTGGGAAGGCTTTTTATGGATTAAGTGGGTTAAATCTTAAGTGCCTTTATCATCTCAGTATATCAAATCATACGTGCGATCTCGACATGTATAATCGAAGCAAGTTCTAGAATAACAGTTCAATGTTGACGTACTCAAACCACAAAAGAAGTGAGCAAGAAAGAAAGCTATATGCTCAGAAGGCTCAAAAATCTCACAAAAAAATTTGAGTTTGTGATGTCATTCCTGTATACTTAAGATTTCAAGATAATACCTCAATTTAGGAAAATAGTCTAAAAATTTTAGTTCTCAAAATATCAACTTATCATGCTCGATTCTCTAATGTCCTATAATCAATTAATCATGCATAATTCCTATGGTCTAATTCCTGACATATCAACAATAATTATAGATTACTCAGAATTCATTCGATCAATATTATGAGAAAATCACTTAAGCACAAGACCAAATTCAGGGATTTGAGAATAATGCAAAAAGTTAGGCATCATGTTCATGTTCAACCCCCCACACTTAAGATGTGCATTGCCCTCAATGTACAAAGTTAGAATATTCAGAATAAAGAAAATCATAAGAGGGAAAAAGGTGAAACTCCATGTTTTATGGATGCGGAGCTTGATTCTGAGGCTGGAGTGTTTGGGGAAAGTGGTAGCTGCCATTGTTCTTGGCTAGATGAAGAAATTGGGTCGTTGAACATGGCATTCGTTGGGTATTGTTCCCTATTTGTTTCCTCATTCCGTAAAATATTCCTAGCAGCTTTGCTTGGAAGTCTGTAGAATCATGAAGAGCTTATTAAGAGTTGGTGTGGAAGAGAGCATAGTGGGATTACTTGTTAGAAATACCAGAAAAATGAAGAAAGTAAAATTTACTAATATAGATTTGTCTTTCAAAAAAAAAAAAAAAATTGAAATGAAAATAAAAATAAAAATAAAAATAAAAATAAAAAGATAAGAGGATTCAATGATCCTCGTCAGTGGGGCCCTCAGGTGGTGGCGCTGGAGTGGCAATGTGAAAGTGCTGGCACAGCTGCTGCATCATGGCCTGCATGTCGTCCATCTATTTGTCACGTTGCCGATCTCGCTCGTGAATCATCTCGAACTGTGTAGTGCAATACTGCTCAAAGTGAGTGAGTCGGTCAGAAAGGTGTGTCAATGAAGCAGCCGTATGAACTGGTCGTTCCCTAGGTGGCGTGGTAGAAGGCTCCTCGTGCTGTTGGGGGACATCATCAGGAATGTCCTCAAGATCCTCCTCGTCAATGGCATGAGTGAGACGGTACTGAGGAGGATCGGTCCTATGTCGGCGCTCGATCATCGTCATGTGTAATATAGTCATGATGCCTTATGGGGACATCTGACCTATCAGTGTAAGCGCTGATGACTGGGCCACAGTGTTGAGGAGGCCGAAGTGTCTGGCAAGGCGCGTCACGTAGGGGCCGGTAGAGATTACTCCCTTCCAATGCCGCTCGGTCTGATAGCAAATGACAAAAGCGATGAAATATGCCAAGTCAGTTACGTGTGCATTTGCCATGCACCATAAATAGTAGGCGTCGTGGGTGTTGACGATGCTGGTGCTCTCTCTCCTTCTGAGCAAGGTGTGTGCTAATGTGGCATAGAGATATCGTAGGGAAGGGGCGAGAGCTGAGGCCTTCGAGCGGCTGGGGTCGTAAGTTGAAAAGAGTGGTGCCAAAGCCTTCCAGCACAAGGAGGGAGAAATATGGATATTGCGTGGTAGTGCATTCATGTCCTCCTCCTCCATAAACTCATTGGTGTAAAGTCCCAGAGTGACTCCAAACTCTGGGACACTCATCGTGTGAACTAGACCACTTAATCGGAAGTGAATGGTGCCAGGGTTGTCATTGTTCGTCATCACCACCTGTAAATGAAAAGTAGAGCATAATTCTAAAGTTAGCTCTAAATAAGTGGGTTCGGTAATAGCGAAGAACTGTTCCCATGGGTCTGTGGACAGGAGGGCACAGAGGGCATCAGCTAGCTGGACTTGCTGTATGACAACCTAGTCGATGTAGTGACCTGTAGTGAGGGGTCACGCGCGTAGTATTTGAAGTAGATCCTCTTGCGAAGCTTGCGAAAACTCAAGGAATGGGTGCCAAACTTCTGCTGTAGCACGTGCCGAGGAAGAACCCGGTCCCTGACGTCTCTTTGAGGATGGGACCACGACCTTATTGCCTCTCGATGATGACATAATGTACCTGAAAGTGTATGAGCATTGATATAATACGTCCAAGATGTGTTAACATTTAACGATATCAAGCGAGAAGTGAATAATTTATATGATTATTTAGAAGCACTTACTGGACTCAAAGATGCATCATCAGTTAAGCAAGAATCCTAAAACTAGCATATGCTATTTAGTAGCTTTAATAGTTCAAATGTAGAAAATACTAAAACAAATTACTGAATTATTCAGAACAAATTGGTAACAGTAACAATATCTGTGTAAGGCATATAGAATACAAATGCAGTAATGCAAATTGGAAAAACAAGGTTGAGAAAGTGAACCAAAAGCTGCTGTAGGGTGGCACACGGGTGTGTTGGAGGCGAGCACGGACGTGTGGTGTGGGGATACAACCATGTGGAGGAAAAATAGAGGGGAAAGAGAGGGGAAAGTGAGGATTAATGCAGGGGGAGTGGAGTTTAGGGTGGTTTGGGGGTTGAGGAAGTGAAAATCTAGGAAATGGTGGCCGGAATAGGGATTAGGGAGTGGAGAAGGGGAGATTTTTGATAGGGTTTTGAAAGAAAGAAGAAAATGAACAGTGATTTGCTTATATAGGGGAGGTGTACACGGCCTAGGGCCATACCCGTGTATTCTGAAGGTGAACCCGTGTTTTTCAAATTTTACAATTTAGGTCGTTACTGGCTACTATCCCATGCCCATGTATCTTGGGCGTGTGTGGCACACCGCCATGTCGCACGGTTGTGCCTAGCTTTGTTTGCTTTGCCCACGCCCATATGTTAGGGTACCACACCCGTGTATTGTTGTCCATGGCTTAACGGTACGGGCATGTCTCACGCCCGTGTCAAAGAAACAGAATCGAGCCTTGCCCCTGGCACGCCCGTGTTTTTCTATTCCCACACCCGTGTTCACCTATCAAGTTCACCCACGGCCATGTCGCAAGACTGTGGGGATTTATCGCATCCCGTGTTTTGGGGAAATCATATCTTGCTTCCACACGGCCATATTGCATGGCCGTGTCTCTTCCCCTATTTGGCCACGGCTTTAAGCATGCCCGTGTGCCTGGCTGTGTGTGCTGAAAAACTTTGCAATTCAAAGATAAAGTTAATGATTCAAAGTGTTAAAAATTAAAAATAAAGAAATCAAAATATGTTAGTGCTCAGGTTGCCTCCCGAGAATCACTTATTTATAGTCTAAGCTCGACTTACCTCTCTAGTGAATGGTCAGGGTGGTTCGAGGAGTTTATACTCCTCATTCCTGCTATCAATCTCATCAAAATAGGGTTTTAATCGGGTGTTGTTTACCTTAAAAGTGCCGAAGTTGGGGTGACTTACCTCCACCGTACCAAATGGAAAAATACTGAGTACCGTAAGAGTTATTTCCTCATTCGGTGTGGTAGTGACAATGTGGGGATCTGCAGCATCTAGTAAGACTTTATCACCAACCTTAAGTTGATTAGGAGAGGTATCGGGCTTGTTTTGGCGTAGTTTCAGTTTATCATGTGTTTTTGATTTGTGTGCTCGCCATTCGTCTAGCTCCTCTATCCGTAGCCTTGGTTCTTCATGAATGTGTTCTTTATCATTTCTGAAACATGGCTCGTGAACTTCTTTGAAGCTTAATTTCTGTAAAGTCATATTGTCAGTTTTAATAGATTGGTGTGGACTATTACCTTCAATGTTCGATGTGATGCTAGAATTACGAGCTTAAAGGGTGATCGTTTCGTCTTCCACACGAAGTGTAAGCTCACCTATGCCAACATCAATAATTGTTTTAGCAGTTGCTAAAAAGGGCCTTCCTAAAATCAAAGTGGTGTTATTATCCTCCTCTATGTCTAGAACAACGAAATCAACAGGGAATATGAATTTATCTACTTTCACGAGCTCATCTTCAATAATACCCCTAGGGAATCTTATAGCTTTATCTGCCAATTGAATGCTCATCCTAGTTTGTTTAGGTTTCCCAACACCTAGTTGCTTAAACATTTTGTAAGGCATGACGTTAATACTAGCCCCTAAATAAGCTAATGCATGACTTATATCTAAACTACCAATTAAACAAGGAATTGTAAAAATCCCTGGATCTTTTAATTTGTGGGGTAGCTTATTCTGTAAAATAGCTGAGTAGACTGCATTTAGCTCTACATGCGATGCTTCATCCAACTTCTGCTTATTTACTAAAAGCTCTTTTAAAAATTTCATTGCATTTGGCATCTGCGACAAAGCTTCAATAAACGGTAAATTAATATGTAATTTTTTCAAAAGTTTGAGGAATTTACCAAATTGTTTGTCTGAGCGGTCTTTCCTCGTTGCATTAGGGTATGGGACACGAGGTTTATATTCATCATTCACCGTTTTGTTATTACTTACCTCACTTTTACCTTAGCTCACCACAGTTTTTTGTATCAATTTTGGCTCAGGCGCAATGACTCCTTCCTTATCTTGAGTACTAATTGCGTTGAGGTGTTCCCTTGGGTTAGGTTCAGTATTACTTGGTAAGCTACCTTGTGGTCATTCGGAGATTAGTTTGGATAGCTGGCCTATCTGAGTTTCGAGTCCTTAGATCGATACTTGTTGATTTTTAACTACTATCTCGGTATTTTGGAAACAGGTTTCTGACATTGATATGAATTTTGAGAGCATCTCTTCAAGGTTCGGTTTCTTCTCTTGTTGATAAGGTGGCTGTTGAAAACCCTGAGGATTTTGTGGCTTTTGATTTCCTTGACCACCCCAGGAGAAATTTGGGTGGTTCCTCCAACCTGCATTATAAGTATTACTGTATGGGTTATTTTGAGATCTAAAGTTATTGTTACCCATATAGTTGACTTCTTTCTCTTCGGTTGTGGGATTGAAGGATTGATATTCTGTATACATACCTCCTCCATTTGAGTCACACCTCATTACTAGATGTACCTACGTAGAACCAAGTAAACCATCAATCTTTTTATTGAGAAGTTCTACCTGATTTGACAGGATAGTAACTGAGCCGATGTTATAAATGTCGGCTTTTTTTGTTGGCTTAGTCCTCATGACTTGCCACTGATAGTTATTCAGTGACATTTCTTCAATGAATTCATAAGCCTCTTCAGGTGTTTTGTTGTTGATGGTTCCGCCAACAGCTGCGTCAACCATTTGTCGAGTCGAGGGATTCAAACCATTGTGGAATGTTTGTACTTGAAGCCAAAGTGGTAACCCATAGTGAGGGCACTTTCTCATTAAGTCCTTGTATCTTTCCCATGCATCGTAAAGTGTTTCTAAATCCATCTGTACAAAAGAAGAGATATCATTACGTAATTTATCTGTTTTAGCCGTCGGAAAATATTTTAGTAAAAATTTTTTGGTCATTTGTTCCCAAGTAGTAATTGACCCTCGTGGTAACGAGTTCAACCACTGTTTAGCTTTGTTTCTCAGTGAAAAGGGAAATAACTGAAGATGAATGGCATCATTAGAAATGCCATTGATTTTAAATGTATCGCAAAATTTTAGAAAGTTTGCTAAGTAAGTGTTGGGATCTTCATCCTACAAACCATCAAACTGAACAAACTGCTGTATCATTTGAATTGTGTTAGGTTTCAGTTCAAAAGTATTTGCAGCTACAGCCGGTCTAACTATGCTAGATTCAGTTCCGTTAGAGAAGGTCTAGCATAGTCATACATAGTACGTGGAGTAGGATTTTGATTAGCCGCAATTGCAAGAGGTAGCTGATTGCCTTGGTTTTCAGCCATCTCTTTGGTTTGGGGTTGAGTATCGTCTTCTTGCTCATTCTCTGTGTATCTTAAGCTGCGCCTTATCTCTCTTTGATTTCTACGAATTGTATGATTGATTTCTTTGTCAAAAAGTAATGGTCCCGACGGGTTTCTTCTAGTCATAAACTATAAAAACTTGCCAAGAGAAAGAATAAGTAAATGAATAAATAATAATAAAAAAATTAAATTAAATTGCAAGAAAAATAAATTGCTAAAGTAATAAAAATTGAGCGTTCCTAATATCTTAGTTCCCCGGCAACAGCGCCAAAAACTTGATCGTGTGATTCGTAACAAGTAATAAATATTTATAATGAAGATTAGACCTAAACTAACTATTATCACGACGAAAAGTCAAGTGCACCTATCGAACAATAGTATAGTAATGGCAAGACTGGGATATCATACCCATGGGAACCAAAAGTACTAGTAATAACTATCTTTTTATTATTTAACCTAGAAATAAAGAGGGGTTGTTTATTAAACTAATTAACTAAACTAATTAATTAATTAAACTAAAGTGAAGAGAAAATTTGGAAAAAGACTTGAAGAAAAGTAATTCATAAAGACGACACGCAAGGAGGAATCCACCTAGGTTTCACTTGTTATCTGACTCTGAACCAGACGATTTATTCACTTGACTTGATCCGTAAGACTCCCTAACCTATATTATTATCTCTTTCGAGACTAATAACGTCTAGCCCTCAGTTGAATTAATCGAAATCTCTTTTTTAATTAAAACCCCTAGGGAAGCAGTAAATCGATCTATGGACTCCCATATTAGGTTTCACCGATAAAATCTCATAACCCTATTTCTAGGCGTTCGATCAACTTCGCTTAACTATGCCAAATCTACTCTTAGATAGGGACTTTTGCTCCTCTGCATAAGCACATCAAATCATGAATCAATACCCGGAATATTAAATCAAGCATTAAGAACACATAGTAAAGAACAAATCAAGTATTTATCATACAGTTCAGATAATAATAACAAAATCCATAATAGGTTTCAACCCCCTTAGGTATCTAAGGGGTTTAGTTCATAATAAAATAAGAGTACATCTCAAAATTATGAAAATAACAAAACATAAAGAAAACTCTAAAACCCCTGAAGGAATTCTGAGAGAGATCTTCAGTCTTGATCGTCTGGCTTCCTTCAAGTAATTCTCGGCGTGTGGTTCTGTACTCCAGAAAAGTTCTAGAGAAGGGGCCCCTCTCTAAGTCATACGTAGGGTGTTTATATAGGTTTTGGATTGGCTTTCTTCCTTCCTAAGTATCCTTTTTCGTGTAAAATACAACTCCTTGAAAAAGGGACACGCCCGTGTGCCATGACTGTGTGACATGATTGCCAGGCCG
Organism: Gossypium arboreum; assembly: GCF_025698485.1. NCBI lineage: Eukaryota > Viridiplantae > Streptophyta > Magnoliopsida > Malvales > Malvaceae > Gossypium > Gossypium arboreum. The sequence continues at coordinate 43,763,636 of NC_069074.1, read as the reverse complement.
TGTTTGATCCGTTAAATTGCATACAGTCGTGTGGGTCAATGGCCAGGTCGTGTGAATTGTGAAAGCCTTGGTCGACACCCTCGAAAGACACGGGTGTATGAGTTGCCCGTGTGACAAGGCTTAGGCCGTGTCATCTTCTCGATTTGGTCCATTTTGTCCCTTTTTTGCTCGTTTTTGGCTCCTTTTGACTCTTGGTGCTCTCCTGAGTAGAAAACATGAAATAATCGGATTAAGAGCACCAAAATCCACATGTATTAAAGCTATAAATGTCCATTATACAGGTAAATGGAATAATAACCACATCAGGACCTCTCAATTATAAAGCCAAGCCAAATAAGCACTTCTAACATCTAGCACACAGCTTTTACATTTTACGCGATTAGGTCTTTTTTCAAAATTAAGCACACAAACATTCAAATTTCCATACGAGACTTTCACACATGCTCATTCACATATCATAAACACAAAAAATAATATTTAAATATTTTTCTAACTCGGATATGTGTTTCCGAAACCACTATTCTGACTAGGGTCTAAACCGAACTGTTACAAACACAGTTTGTTGTGCGATTTCACCTGCTGACAATTGATAGTCATCTCCGAAATGATATTAAAGCTTATCATCAGCTAGACGATGAGAATCTTCACACTACATGAGAACGTTATAAATTTTTTCTTCAATGTTGTCCCATGCACGACATTTAATAGGAAACACAAATTGAGATTTTTCATAATGAGCTGAATTCATACACGAGAAATCTTGTCGATGCATCAACCAATGGACCTTTACTGGATTGTACTTATAATGATGCGACGTAACATCTGCACTTAGTTCTCAAGTTTCTTCTCTTGCAAATATGATAAAAAAATATGCAAGGAACTAGTGACGTTCACCTATTCAAGTCGCTCAACAAATTGATGTACCTACCTTTTGTTGTGAGATTTGAAGTGACAATCACAGTTACGAAGATTATCCACAACATGTAGAGAATACCTCTTATGTCAGTAACATCCACACCAATTCTTACGACACCTCTTATAATAATTATGCATGCAATCAATAGCCTTGGGGAACTCAGAGTACTGGACAAAATGCTGCGACATTCAGATATGAGAGTATATCTACTCAAGGAAATTATAATTCAAGACAAGGGAATTACAATCCTTAACAGTAGAACTACAATCAACATACCCAGATGCATCCACACCAGACCCAGACACAGCGATAACATTCTTCAATACTGAATCAGCATCGTCAAGAATATCAACGACAACAGTACACGCAGGCTTCTCCTTCTGATCCATTTGCAACTTTTGAAGCTTTAATGCGGGAGCATATGACTCACATAAAAGCTATTGTACAAGGGAATTCATCTTTTATTCGAGTGTTGGAGGAACAATTAGGACAACTTGCTTCGAATCTAAATACTCGACCACTGGGCACACTACCTAGTGACACGAAAGATCCTAGTCCGAGGGGAAAAGAACACTGTAAGGCTATCACTCTTAGGAGTGGTAAACAAACTGGGAAGCCAATTACAAATTTTACTATAGCACCTTAAGATACCGATGAAGTGATCTCTAGTGAGAAGGTTGAATCTGACAAGCTTGTCGATGCACTAGACAAAGAAGTTCCACAAATTGTCACTCATATGTCTAATGTCCAACCCTCGAAATTGTTAATGCAATCAAAGGTGTCGGTGCAATTAGATGTATCTCTACCCTTACCTTTTCCACAAAGATTCAGAGAGAGTGAGCAGGATAGGTAGTACCAACAGTTCCTCAACACACTAAAGCAACTTCAGGTCAATATTTCTTTAGTAGAAGCTCTTTTGCAAATTCTGACTTATGGGAAATTTATGAAGGAACTCTTGTCCAATAAGAAGAAGCTAAGTGATATGAAAACTATTGCACTCACAGAAGGCTGTAGTGCTGTTTTGACAAATAAGTTGCCCCCAGAAATGAAAGATCCTGGGAGTGTTACCATCCCATGTTCAATTGGCAACCATTATTTGGGCAGGCTTTATGCGACTTGCAAGCTAGCATCAATCTAATGCCACTATCAACTTCCAGAAAGTTGGGAATTGGTCACATGAAACCTACTTCAATGACATTACAACTAGCTAATTGATTATTGGCTCAACTTGAAGGGGAAATCAAAGACATCTTAGTTCGTGTGGATAAATTTGTTTTTGTGGCTAATTTTATCACACTTGACTGTGAGGCAAAGAAGGAGGTTCCCATAATCTTTGGATGGCTATTTTTATCCACCGGACAAACTCTTATTGATGTTTTCAAAGGTGAACTGACCATATGACTTAATGATGAGCACGTTACCTTCAGTGTTTTTAAATCTATTCCATGCAAGGAAAAAGAAGAATGCCATACTGTCAATGTGCTAGATGATCTAATTACAAAAAAATTCAATGACCAAAGCACAAAACTTTCTTAGGAATTTGCAGTGACATCGGATGATGAATTCTTAGATGATTGTGACAACATGGTTGAAGCTAATAATATTGAACTTGGGCATGGATAGCAGATCAAATATTTAGAATTAGCCAACAGAACAACTCTAATTTTCAAGCCATCTATTGACGAAGCTCTTACTCTGGAATGGAAACCACTACCTACTCATCATAAATACGTCTTTCTTGGTGATAAGAATACTCTTCCAGTTATTGTCTCTGCAACACTGGATGTAACTCAAGAAGAGAAATTGGTCTATATGCTTAAGCAACATAAACGAGCTATTGCTTGGAGTATTGCCGATATCCGAGGCATTTGTCCATCTTCTTGCATGTACAAAATCAAGTTGGAAGATGAAGGCAAGCAATCGATTGAGCAACAAAAAAGGTTAAAAGAGAAGACGAAAGAAGTTGTTAAGAAAGAAATTACAAAATAGCTTGATGCTGGAATTATTTACCCTATTTCTGATAGCAATTGGGTAAGTCCTGTAACACCCCTTAACCCGTATTCGTCGCTGAAATACGGTTATCGAGCATTACCAAAATGTTTAAAACATTTTTTAGATAATTCCTATAAATTACTATTCATTAATCGAGATCATTCAAACGTCCCTTAATTGTACAGCCCGATTTTGGGCTTAGCCAGAATAGTGGTTTCGGAACCACTATTTCGAGGCAGAATAAAATTATTTTGATGTTATTTTATGTGATATAGCATGTTTATAAAGGTGCATAAAAAATTTTGGTAAATTAATTTTAGCGATTTCTAATCCAATTTCGAAAAAGGACTAAATCGCGTAAAAGGTAAAAGTTGTGTTTTGATGCCTAAAGGTGTTAAATTGCTTTGTATCTTAAATTGGGGGTCTTTAAAGTGAAATTTGGCCATTGAAAGTGTGACGGCCGACCAAGGGAGACAAGATTGGTCAAAAAGCCAAAATTTATGGGATATTAGGTGACTTTTTGGTAATAAAATAAAATAAAGAAAAAGTTGTCATTTTCTTTCATTTTTCTTCTTCTCTTTCACCGAAGATGGCAGCAACATGGGGGGGTTTGAGAGCTGGAAAATTTCAGCAACATATTTCCCTAGTAAGTAAGTGTTTTTAATGTCTTTTCTTGATAATTTTTACATTTTTTGAACCCCTAAAGCATGAGCTTTCAAAAGAGGGGACTATTTTGCAAAATGATTAAGAGTCTATGGTTTTTCCATGAAAGAATATGTGATATTTTCTGAGTTTTTATGGAAAGAATATGAGTCTTGGTAGTGTTATAAACAACTTTTGTGAAAGAAGTTTGCATGAAAGCACCTAAAAATGGTTATTTTGCAAAGTTGTAAAATAAGTGTAAATGTGTGAAATAATTGAATTTCTGAGTTGCTATAGTTATGAAAATGATTTTTCTAGGCTTAATGAGTAAGAAAATATGATAAAAATCATTTTACGAGCCTAGGGGCAATTTGGTAATTTTGGCAAAGTATAAGGGCAAAATTGTAAATTTTGCCAAAATGTGTCATTGGACTAATTTGATTATATTGTTTTAATAAGTTAAATATGATGTTATAGATGATGAAAAACGAGATTCGGGCTTAGAACGAGGAAAAACGAGAAATTGATGTTTAGGCCTCTCTTACTAATTTGGTGTTGAGGTAAGTTCGTATGGTAATAATGATGCAATATCATGCTTGAATTAAAATTTTCTATTGTTATGGCATTAAGTGTATGATTTAATATATTGGAAGTTTGATGGAATATGATGTTTCTTTGAAACGAGGAAGTTTGTACGAAAGTAATTTATCAATTTCATTATCATGTGCTTAATACTTGATATTGTACAAAATGTGGATATATGCCTTTATTGGAATTTACTTGTGATGATTCAATGAAAATGTGATGATAGCTTTGTATCTCAAAAATCCCGGGTGACTCTAAGGAATGCTTAGGATTTCGGGTATCATGACACCATATTAAATGTATGCCAGTGTAAGACCATGTCTAGGACATGGCATCGGCGATGACATATGTGCTATTATAAGACCATATCTAGGATATGGCAATGATATGTAGATACATGAAAGACCATGTATGGGATATGGCTTTGGTATTATACTTAGTGTATGATAATTCTGAACATCCTTTAGCATCCCAAGTGTTCAACGGGTAATGAAATGGATGATATGATGAAAGCCCTAAGGAGGGCATGTTAAAGAAGGTATGATTATAAACTTTATTACGAGTTGGTACAGGTATGTACACTCAACTCACGAGTAATACCATGATATATAATGGTTTCAATGAGGTAAGTCATTGGTGAGTATGTACTTGAGTTATGTTACAAGTTGTACAAGTATGTGCAGTAAGCTTATGAGTAATGCCTTGATATGTGAAAATCTATTATGTATATAGTATTTGGTGAGTACTATGAAAATGACATAATTTGGACTAAGTCTTTAATACTTGATGACATTGAAATTATGGGTCCATGCTTATGATACATAGCTATGTGTTCTTACCATGATGGATGAAATGATGTTGTATTAATTTGGTGAACAATAATTGTGAATGAGTAAATTAGCCTTGACAGTTTTGGGCTACTGCAGTGGTGTAAATTTGAAAATACACTAAAAATAGTGAAAAATGAGTTAGAGGCTGAATGAAATATGGAATTAAATATTATTGATCCTAGTTTCTTATAAAAGAAACCATGTAAGCAAAAGAATTTCCTATAATGAGATAATTGAAGTTGTGTGAGACAGAGTCAGAATGACTTCGAAATCCCCTATTCTGATTTGAGAAAATCATTATAAATTACACAAAAATAGTTATGAATTATAATTTATATTTTTATAATCCTTAATGAGTATATTTTCAAGATAAATAGATGAGAACATTATTCGAGTCCTATGCTATGATATAATTAAACTTTAGTTCAAAAGGATTGGAATTATCAGACCGTGAACCAGGGGTAACTTTGAGTAATAAAATGTACTAATTAGCTAAACCAAAAATTCTGTAAATTGTATGGTAGAAAGGTACATGAGTCTAGTTTCAAGGAAAATTAACGAACTTAATTTGGACTTTCGTAGCTCTAGATATAAATATTTTATTTACTATTGTACAAGAAGACAACTTATTATGAACTTGAGAATAGGTTGGGAACATTGATAAAAGCACGTTAATGAGTTGCTTATTATTTTCATATGAACTTACTAAGCATAAAGCTTACCCCCCTTCCTTTCTCATGTTCTCTAGTGTTGCCAGGTTAGCTCGGGTTGGAGTTCGTCAGAGATATTATCACACTGTCAAGCTATCGCCATTGGTGTAAGTAACTTCAAGTACTTTGAGTCTATGACATGTATAAGAGTTTAAATATTTGAGTGTGTGACATTTATTTTAGCCAGATGTATTGGCTTACATTAGCTATTGAGGTTATAAACCTATTTATATATGCAGGCATGTGCTATGGTCTTATGTGATGAGTTTATAATGATTATGTCATGAATGTGGTAAGGATGTGAGTAAAATCTATGATATCTATTGTATGAAAAATTGACATGATCTTAACATGTTTATGGATGTTTAAGTGCCCATGTATGCCTTGTTTTATGCTATTGTATAAGTATGCATGCATGTGTTATGAGGGTGATAAAATGGCTTGAAAAATAGCCTTGTATTTATCCACACAGTCCGTCCCCATGGGCGTGTTACCCAGCCGTGTGTCCCCTGCACCTAAGTTTTTCAAGTCAGTATGCATGGTAGTATGCACACGGGCAAGAGACACGGCCATGTGTCTCAGCCGTATGAAAGACGCGGTCATAGGACACAAGCGTGTGCCTTAGCCGTGTGGCCTTAATTTGTTCATGACCAAATTGGCAGAATGTCCAAGTCTTTGGACACAGGTTCGGGACACGGGCGTGTGCTCTATACTTACATGGACGTGTAGAGCCTTAAAGCATGAAATTTTCCAAGTTTTTTTTAGTTCTCGGTTTAGTCCCGAACCATCTCTAATCCTTGTTTTGGGCCTCTTAAGCCCAGTTAAGGGACAAAATGCGTGTGAACGAGAACTTTTAAGTTAAAAGAAATTTTATGGCCCGATTTTATATGCGTATGCTTGAGTTAAGTCTGGTAGCACCTCAAACCCTGTCCCGGTGTCTGATATGGGCGAGGGGTGTTACATTTAATGGTATCAGAGCATAGTTTAGTCGGTTATTAGACTAACCTAGCATGTGTAAGAGTCTAGCTATACATGCCACAAGTTTGTGATAGTGTGATGTCTCCCAACGCAAATGAGAACTATCTTGTGTGGGCAAGGTACTCTCCAACCGAGCTATACCCGATCACATAGATAATGATGCTAAAGTATTCAGTAAAGTACAATTATGAAGAGTTGAAACTCGAAAAGGTACGAACAAGAATTCGTGAAATGTGTATGTATATATTTTTTATATGAGGAACATGAAATAGAATGTGTACATGGTATAATGAGCTTATCTATGATTGATTGATAATCCCATGGTGTACATGATTGATTTTTTCGAGTGAAAAAAAGATGTTTAGATAACTTACTAAAAAAATACAGGTAGAAAGAATGTTCATGTATACTTATTTGAATGAATATGGTTAGCAAATTCGCATAGTCTGAGTATAAGTGCTAAATTGCTTGGATTGATTTACATGTTTGTAATGATATGCATACGATGATATGTGAAATGAAAGTACAGATTGGAATATATTTATCCATGTTTTTTGGCTCTCGTATGGTGCTATGTACATGACTGGTTTGATTAAATGAATGGGATAAGTAAAGTTACTCAGAATTCATAGAGTGCATGTATGAGTATACTTGTCTAAATGAAATAACTAGAAAGTTAACATAAAACGAATACAAAATTCGGTCTGTTTGAAATGAATGATATGATTTTGATGATATTGCCATGATGATGAAAGTTGTGATAAGCTCTTTCATGCATGTTAGTATTCATACGATGTTACGTGCCTAACTCATCTAGCCTAGTGATTATGAAAAGAAAACTTTACTTGAAATGACAGAATGTGTGTATAAGTACTTCTATTTAATGATGTGTAATCAGTATGTACATGTAATTGACATTTATGTTTAAATCTTTGAATTAAAGATGTCATAAATGTTATAATAGCATGAAAACTGAAATGAAAGATCAAATAGTAAAACGTTGGAATTGAGTACGATCGTTCGATTATGAATTGACGGATAAGACCATGGTTGGACCATGGCAGTGCAAGTGATATGTGTGCCAGTGTAAGACATGTCTGGGACATGCATCAACCTCGGGACGTAAGCCAGTGTAAAACATGTCTAGGACATGCATCGGCTACGAGATGTGTCAGTGTAAGACCATGTCTGGGACATGGCATCGGCACGGATATATGTGCTAGTGTAAGACTTGTCTGGGACATGCATCAGCTACATCGTGAAAGCTAGTGTAAGACCATGCCTGGGACATGGCATCGGCTTGATATGTGTCAGTGTAAGACCTGTCTGGGACACAGCATCAACACAGATGGACATGAGCTAATACAACACCATAGTTGGACTACGGCATCAAGTAAATGATGTACTCAAGACCGTAAGATGTTCTCTAATTTGATAAAGGGTGGTAAGTAAATTAAGACTAAGGGTTGAAACTTGATTAGACATTAATGCTGATTCGAGTAAAAGAAATGAAAATTTGTATTGTGATAAATTCACTGATGTTTGGCTAGTATTCATATGAAATAAAGTTGCGTGTGTTACTAAGATATGTGAAAGTGTGTTCATAACAAGTTGGAAATTTGAGATGTTTGAATCAGATGTGCATGATACTGTGTTGTTGTTAAGTGTGTATATGTGTGAGAGTCGAAAATTTAGAGGCTTTATAATCTTCACCCCCTTACCAAAATAGAGTTATATGATAAAATTCATGAGAAATATGTTGCATAAGCTTGCAAATGTGAAACTAAAGAGTGCAATAATGGAGTATTATGGGATTAGTGATGACAGAATTAATCAGAGGAATGATGTTGGATTTGCAAAGATGTCTGAGTATGACGGATTCAATTAAGTAAAATTTTAGCTATCTCTCTCTTTTGAGTATTCTGTATTACCTTTATCCTTGGGAATATATATGGTTGCTCATTTCCAGTGAAATTCTTAATGTATGAGGATGTTAGTGACTGTGATATCAGACGAAAGATCTGTTGATCCGATTAATTATAATTGACATTTCTTATCTCCTCGGAATTCTATTATGATATGTCAGAATAGAGTCGATGGTAAAGATTTATGTGAGACCATTCTGATATTTCTATTGATTATGGTTTTATATATATATGGGAAATATATTATCTCTATTATGATGGAATTCTAGAATGTATAGATGGTAGTTTCCTTCTGTTTTTCTCTAAGGGATTTTTCAGATTTTCCTCATTATTTTCTTCGGGGTTATATTCTCTGATTTCTGGTATGGTATTATATCTGGAATTCTTTATCTTGGTTTTTCCTATCGTTCTTATTTTGAGAATTATCAAACCTGGCTTATCCTTAAGTGTATCCTTTAACGTGCAATAATAGTATCTATTATGATTATGCTTGTGGCTCGACTATGAAAGTGTGGGGATTCTAGTATTTCGATTTCTTTAATCTTCGTGTAGAAAATTATTATCAGCAAAGGTAAATTAAGTTATGTGCATTTAAGTTTATTCTCTGGTCCAGGAATAATGCTGCGCATTTACGAGTAAGTAAACGTGCAGTTGGAAATGGAGAAATTGTATTCTTATAAGTATGATGTAGAAACATATTAGTTAGACTATTCTCATTCAAGAGATGTGGTTATAAGTAAAGTTGTTCTGATTGATAAAGAGAGCACGTTCATAAAGTTTGAATTGTTTGATACATGTTTGTAAAGTCTCTAAATAGTTGAGGACCGATTTCTGGTTTTTGTTACTATTATTTCAGAGTAAAATTTGAGTACCGAGAAAACATGGGTTATGCAGTGAATTGTGTAGAGAGCTCAGTAGCATCTTGTCTGTTCTCCCAAAAGACGTTGAATTGTCTTCAGGGTTAAGCCGAATATCCAATGTATTCGAGATTATTATTGTCAGTGATGACATTGAAAAGAAGGAGAGATACCAATTGGTTTGTGTTAGATTGATGATGGAAGTCCGCATGATTATTTTAGTGTGTACAGATATATTATTCGACAGATGTGACTGAGTTATATGTCTCTAAGTTTATAGTTCTGAGAATGTCAGCCTTTAGTTTTTTGAATTGAGCTCCGAGGTTTATAGCGCAATTATCGAAAGGAAGAGAATCCTAAGTATGAGACTAAGATGAATTATAAATTATAAGAAAAAGGTGAAAGTGATTCATGGAAGTTGAAAGCAACTTCTTCTGGTAAGATTTTCGGGGACGAAAATCCCTGAAGGGGGGAGAATTGTAACAGCCCGGTTTTGGGCCTAGCATGAATGGTGATTTCAAAACCACTATTTTGAGACTGGAGAAAATTATTTTGATTTTATTTTATGTGATATAGCATGTTTATAAAGGTGCATAAAAAAATTTTGGTAAATTAATTTTAGCGATTTCTAGTCTAATTTCGAAAAGGACTAAATCGCGTAAAAGGTAAAAGTTGTGTTTTGATGCCTAAAGGTGTTAAATTGCTTTGTATCTTAAATTGGGGGTCTTTAAAGTGAAATTTGGCCATTGAAAGTGTGATGGCTGGCCAAGGGAGACAAGATTGGTCAAAAAGCCAAAATTTATGGGATATTAGGTGACTTTTTGGTAATAAAATAAAATAAAGAAAAAGTTGTCATTTTCTTTCATTTTTCTTCTTCTCTTTCACCGAAGATGGCAGCAACATGGTGGGGTTTGAGAGCTGGAAAATTTCAGCAACATATTTCCCTAGTAAGTAAGTGTTTTTAATGTCTTTTCTTGATAATTTTTACATTTTTGGAACCCCTAAAGTATGAGCTTTCAAAAGAGGGGACTATTTTGCAAAATGATTAAGAGTCTATGGTTTTTCCATGAAAGAATATGTGATATTTTCTAAGTTTTTATGGGAAGAATATGAGTCTTGGTAGTGTTATAAACAACTTTTGTGAAAGAAGTTTGCATGAAAGCACCTAAAAATGGTTATTTTGCAAAGTTGTAAAATAAGTGTAAATGTGTAAAATAATTGAATTTCTGAGTTGCTATAGTTATGAAAATGATTTTTCTAGGCTTAATGAGTAAGAAAATATGATAAAAATCATTTTACGAGCCTAGGGGCAATTTGGTAATTTTGGTAAAGTATAAGGGCAAAATTGTAAATTTTGCCAAAATGTGTCATTGGACTAATTTGATTATATTGTTTTAATAAGTTAAATATGATGTTATAGATGATGAAAAACGAGATTCGGGCTTAGAACGAGGAAAAACGAGAAATTGATGTTTAGGCCTCTCTTACCAATTTGGTGTCGAGGTAAGTTCGTATGGTAATAATAATGCAATATCATGCTTGAATTAAAATTTTCTATTGTTATGGCATTAAGTGTATGATTTAATATATTGGAAGTTTGATGGAATATGATGTTTCTTTGAAACGAGTAAGTTTGTACGAAAGTAATTTATCAATTTCATTATCATGTGCTTAATACTTGATATTGTACAAAATGTGGATATATGCCTTTATTAGAATTTACTTGTGATGATTCAATGAAAATGTGATGATAGCTTTGTTTCTCAAAAATCCCGGGTGACTCTGAGGAATGCTTAGGATTTCGGGTATCATGACACCATATTAAATGTATGCCAGTGTAAAACCATGTCTAGGACATGGCATCGGCGATGATATGTGTGCTATTACAAGATCTTATCCGGGATATGGCAAAGATATGTTGATCCATGTAAGACCATGTATGGGAAATGGCTTTGGTATTCTATTTAGTGTATGATAATTTCGAACATCCTTTAGCATCCCGAGTGTTCAACGGGTAATGAAATGGATGATGTAATGAAAGCCCTAAGGAGGGCATGTTAAAGAAGGTATGATTATATACTTTATTACGAGTTGGTATAGGTATGTACACTAAACTCATGTGTAATACCATGATATATAATGGTTCTAATGAGGTAAGTCATTGGTGAGTATGTACTTGAGTTATGTTATAAGTTGTACAAGTAGGTACACTAAGCTTATGAGTAATGCCTTGATATGTGAAAATCTATGTGTATATAGTATTTGGTGAGTACTATGAAAATGGCATGATTTGGACTAAGTCTTTGATACTTGATGACATTGAAATTATGGGTCCATGCTTATGATGCATAGCTATGTGTTCTTACCATGATGGATGAAATGATGTTGTATTAATTTGGTGAACAATAATTGTGAATGAGTAAATTAGCCTTGACAGTTTTGGGCTACTGCAGTGGTGTAAATTTGAAAATACACTAAAAATAGTGGAAAATGAGTTAGAGGTTGAATAAAATATGGAATTAAAGATTATTGAGTCTAGTTTCTTATAAAAGAAACCATGTAAGCAAAAGAATTTCCTCTAATGAGATAATTGAATTTATATGAGACCGAGTCAGAATGACTTCAAAATCCCCTATTCTGATTTGAGAAAATCATTATAAATTGAACAAAAATATTTATGAATTATAATTTATATTTTTAGAATCATTGTTGAGTCTATTTTGAATAGAAATAGACAGGAACATAGTTCGGGTCCTGTGCTATGATATAATTAAACTTTAGTGTGAAAGGGTTGGAACTGTCAGACCGTGAACCAGGGGTAACTTTGAGGAATAAACTGTACTAATTGGCTAAACCAAAAATTCTGGAAATTGTATGGTATAAAGGTACATGAGTTAGTTTCAAGTAAAATTAACAGAACTTAATTTGGAGTTTCGTAGCTCTAGATATAAATATTTTATTGACTGTTGTACAAGAAGACAACTTATTATGAACTTGAGAATAGGTTGGGGACATTGATAAAAGCATGTCAATGAGTTTCTTATTGTTTTCATATGAACTTACTAAGTGTAAAGCTTACCCCCTTCCTTTCCCATATTCTCTAGTGTTTCTAGGTTAGTTCGGGTTTGAGTTCGTTGGAGATATTATCACACTGTCAAGCTATTGCCATTGGTGTAAGTAATTTCAAGTACTTTGAGTCTATGGCATGCATAGAAGTTTAAATATTTGAGTGTGTAACATTTCTTTTAGCCAAATGTATTGGCTTACATTAGCTATTGAGGTTGTAAACCTATTTATAAATGCATGCATGTGCTATGGTCTTATGTTATGAGTTTATAATGATTATGGCATGAATGTGGTAAGGATGTGAGTAAAATCTATGATATCTATTGCGTGAGAAATTGACATGATCATACATGTTTATGGACGTTTAAGTGCCTATGTATGCCTTTTTGTATGCTATTGTATAAGTATGCGTGCATGTGTTGTGAGGGTGATAAAATGGCTTGGAAAATAGCCTTGTATTTGTCCACACGGGAAGACACACGGGCGTGTGTCTAGGTCGTGTGTGACACACGGTCCGCCCCCATGGGCGTGTCGTCTAGCCGTGTGTCCCCTGCACATAAGTTTTTCAAGTCAGTATGCATGGTAGTATGCACACAGGCAAGAGACACGGCCATGTGTCTCAGCCATGTGAAAGACATAGTCATAGGACATGGGTGTGTACCTGAACCGTGTGGCCTCAGTTTGTTCATGACCAAATTGGCAGAATGTTTAGGTCTTTGGACACGGGTTCAGGACACGGGCGTGTCCCTAGCACACGGGCGTGTGCTCTATACTCACACGGGCGTGTGGAGCCTTAAAGCATGAAATTTTCAAGTCTTTTTTTAGTTTTCGGTTTAGTCCCGAACCATCTCTAACGCATGTTTTGGGCCTCGTAAGCCCGTTTAAGGGAAAAAATGCATGTGAACTAGAACTTTTAAGTTAAAAGAAATTTTAGGGCCTGATTTTATATGCGTATGCTTGAGTTAAGTCCGGTAGCACCTCGAACCCTGTCCCAACATCAGATACGGGCGAGGGGTGTTACACTCGAGGCCCAATATGAGCATTAGAATCGAGTCAGGACTTAATAAGGAACTTTAAGAATTTTTCACAAAATTACAAAAATTTTCTAAGTTACAGGGCTCACACGCCTGTGTGGTCCGAGGGACACGCCCGTGTGGTCTGAGGACACGCCAATGCTGCAAGCCGTGTTCGACCCCTTGTAACTCTCTGACTTGTGCACACAGACATGCCACACGCCCATGTGCTAGGCCGTGTGGTCAATTAATTCAGTCCGAAATTAGGTGCAGGTTTCACACGGCCAAGACACACGCCCGTGTTCTAGGCCGTGTAGCACACACGGCTGTGACACATGCATGTGCCTCTGCCTGTGTGCTCAATTCTGAGCATTTTATTTTCTCGAATTTAAGGTGTAGGGGACACACGGCCTAACCACACGCCCATGTACCAGGCCGTGTGTCACACACGGTCTAGACACACAATCGTGTGTCTATCCGTGTGGACGAAATAAAGCAATTTCTAGCTTCATTTCTCACCCAAAATTACACCAATGACCTGCACTAAAATTCACATCCATCAACCAATCAATTCTAGCATTCAAATTAAGCAAATTCTATCATTCAACATGGCATACCATTACATGCATACATGTTCATAATCTTGTCTTAGTTTAGTCTATATGTTAGACATAATTTGATCAACTACTTAACACATATGTAGCTACCATAGTATGACATTACAAATATATCAAAATAAACCATTACTAGCCATTCCAATGGCTAGATTACAAGCATCATTTATATTTACATGTTAATATGTCCAATATAACCTATACATGCCATTACGACCATAATTGATTTACCATATATATCGATATAGGCTGATGGATAGTGTGAGTGATATCCGCCAAGCTTCCAATCCAATGAGCTTCCGATTTACTATAAAACAGGGAAATAATACTAAGTAAGCATAAAATGCTTAGTAAGTTCATATAACATGGTACTTAACTTACCATTCATTCTATTTTGAGGTAACTATGTAAGGCACATTCATTCAATTTGACCTCAAGCCCTACACATATCCTCATTGCCCTTGTTAGTCATATATTCCATAATAACATCAAAAACATGTATGGGCTCAATAACAATCAAGTTTCCATGCACATATGCTTTCCACAACATGTAATACACATTGCTATATCTCAAGTATATTTTCATATAACACATCTCGAGTTCAGATTATTTCATATCAAAACTTTACACATTTTACTTAAAATATCAATGTCGTACAAGTAGTAGTACACTCAAAATGTACAAGTCTATAACCAAGGATGAACATATTCATCAAAAAAATCCCATGTACAAATATCATCATCTTATGTTTTCATATTTCAATTTTCATGTAGCATCATTTCCATGGATTTTAGACAACTACGTGTAATAAATCATTTCTTATTCATGTCCTTTCATGTCAAGATTTTTACCCATTGAATTTGTTCAGAACATCGATGGATACACATGTAGTACACCTAAGGTGTACAAATCAGAATCCATCAATTCATGTCCAGTGATACCTATAAAGTACTTGTAACACCCTTAACCCCATCCCGTTACCGGAACAGGATTACAAAATATTACCAATCGTTACAGTACATTTGCACATAAACAAGTATAAATGCAACATATCCATCTAAATATAATTTTAATAGGTCCACAGTACTTTACAAGTGTAATTAAAACAAACCTGGATTCGATCCTAAAGCTTAGTAAACTTTTCGTGGAATTTTAAATTTTCTTCTTTTGAACAGTACCACACGCCCGTGTGGCTAATTTAACATGCCCGTGCGGCATGGGACACGCCCGTGTCCTCAACCCGTGTGCAACACTGACTTTTAAACACGGCCATGAAATACATCCGTGTGGCCTGCCCGTGTACTAAACTGACTTTAAGACACGGCCGTGGCAACCAAGGCACACGCCCGTGTGACAAACTATGTGAACTCAAAATGAACCTTGTATTTTAAAATTTTACCAATCCTGAAAATTTCAATCCACAACCAATAAAAATACCAATATTAAACCAATCCAAACGCATTTTATATATTATCTAATACTTAACTTTAAACACTTATCATGTATCATTATCAATTATCAATTTACTTACTTCACTATTACAATCACAATCCAATATAACACACTTAAGACATCCTAGGTACATGCCATTACCGATAATTAACATGCTTCACCTTTTTGAGTTCGGGATCAGCTTATGATGCTGATTTGACGATCTGTCTTTAACCTAACCTGCGCACGGAAACAAACCAGTGGTATTTCTATAAACCGATACTTATGTCAATAATAAACCATATATCAATGAACCATGAGAATTCAATATATTACTCCTAATAGTTCAATCATTTGTTTTTGATATATAATGCTAAGATCTTGTTAATTTCGATGAAATGTATACAGTTTCAATGTTTATTCATTATTCGTCTATTTTTCATATTTATTCAGTAATAACCTGTGTTCAGTATCATTCAGACATTCAGTAGCTGTCCATTATTTAGTAACAATTAGTTTTTCAGTACTTTTATTTACAATTCAATTGAGTAATAATATTATTCACCTTTCATTCAATATTCTGTACTATCTTATTTCAATAACAGTCAATATTCTTTGGTAACAACCATTGATCTTTATCGTTCAGTACCAGTCAGTCAACAGTAATAATCGGTTAATCAATAATATTCATTTATTCAGTATCAGTCGTTTATTCTGTAACAGTCAATTATTCAATAGCAGATAGTTTTTAATACTTTTTATTACCCCTATTAACATGACTCAGACCTGGACAGATACACGGATCCAACCCACACACCGGGAATAGTATCTGATGTTTCATCGGCCGGCGAAATACACTGTAAAGGGTGATAACGATAACGATATAATGATAGCGATTACATAAAGTACCTCATCGAACAAATCGGAATAGTAATGATGTGATCAGTCTGAGTACCTCTTGAAACGAATCAAGAACGATCACGATGAGTCGACACATATAGTGTCAAAGTCGAAATATCCCTGAACACTTCCAATCCTATATCCGACTAGCACGATACAGTTAATAAGGATTTCAGTAAACTTTCAAATTTTCAATTTCATTGTAATTTAATTTCAATTCAATTTAATACATTTTTCCATATCAATCCACATGCAAATCAATTCCAATGCAATATACATTTTTCAATTTTCTACTCAATATTCACATATTCTATTCAATATCAATAATCACTAATAATTCATGAATTTTTATTCAATTCAATAATAATAATAATAATAATAATAATAATAATAATAATACTTACCATTCGTATAAATAATAAATTCAACAAATAATTATTAGATTCGGTTTATAGAAATATAAACCGTGGTTTCCGAGCTAACTCCCGTTGTCTTTGCCTTATCCTCGCTTAACCAAGATTTTTCGAGACATCATTAGCTACGGGAATTAATTAAATAATATTAATACATTATCATTAAATTTTTCACATTGAATATTTCAATTTCTATCCAACTTTTACCTTAATTCCAATTTAGTCCCTAAACGGAGACTAACTTTTATTCTTCATATTTAACTCAATATTTTTATTCAATTTCCACTTCAAACTAATTTCAGCAAAAAATCATAATTTTGAATTTCTTTCAATTTAATCCTTACCATTCAAAACTTATGAATTACTTTACAATTTAATCCTTATTTCACTTCTAACTTGAATTCTTATCAATTTAGCCCTTAATTTGTAACGCCCTGAACCCGATACCGTCGCCAGAGTCGAGCACGAGGTGTTAACAGACTTAATTCATTAATTAAGCAGCTCAAACAATTTATTTTAGAACTTCTAGACAAGCTGGCTAACTACCTCACAGTCGCTTAAAAATTCATATCCCGAGTTACGAAACTTGAAATCCAATTCCGTTAATTTTACCTGAAACTACACTCATATTTCTATCAACTAAATTTTTTTATAGAATTTTTGGTCAGGCCAACTAGTACAGTTTATTAGTTAAAGTCTCCCCTGTTTCAGGGTTTGACTACTCTAACCCCTGTGTATTACGAATTAAATATCGCCCTGTACAGGGTTTTAATTATTATTCCTTTTTCTCTCATAAAACTAGACTCAATAAGGAATCTGTACATGTAAAGTATGACTTCTAATTATCTTTGTACAATTTTTGGTGAATTTCCAAAGTCAGAATAGGGGATCCAGAAATCGCTTTGGCATTGTTTCACAAAAATTTAAATATCTCATAAAATATAACTCATATACCTGTTTTGTTCCATACATATGAAAATAGACTCATCAAGCTTTAATTATATATCTCATTCACTATCTAAATTTATTTCTACTATTTGTAGTGATTTTCCAAATTCACGTCATTATTGCTGTCTGATACTGTTTTAAAGCTAATTTCACCTTTTTCATGATTTCCATGGAATAACTAGCATTTAGGCATACATAACACCAAACATGTCCTTGATTAGCCATTCCAACAGCTAATCATTAACAAGCATTTACATACCATTCATCAGCCATATCATAAGATCATACACACAAAATGGCTACGATGCTATACATGCCATACTCAAAATGAAACGTCTAGCTATACCAAAATAATCCTCGTGATAGTGTGCCCGGACCTCCGACGTACTTTACGATCCCCAAGTTAGCTTGACAAAACTATAAATAGAAGGAAAATAAAGGGGGTAAGCACTTAGTAAGTTTGCATGCAAATAAATAACAACATTCATAAGAATTATCTTACTACTTGGCATGATACTACTTAATGCAACTTCATTAATTGTCATAGACATATTTTAAACTTCTTCACTTACTCACTTACTTAAATACTTACTTAATTAATCAAATTTATTAATACATTTTACTTATCTTTTTCCTTATCAAGCATACATGAACATTATGTACTTACCTTTGCTCTTCTAGCATGAACTTGTCTTACCTTTTTAGTATAACTCGTCTTACCTTACCTTACCTTAATATTATCTTTAAATTTTCTCGTTGAACCACTTGGAATACTAAGGATACACGGGTACCTTACCATTTTCATGACTTGTCATGGTTTTATGTGGTATCCTTTTGAAACTTACCATTGCCATGTCTTGACATGGTCTTACATGGTATCCTTGCCTTATGAACTCACCAATGCCATGCCTTGGCATGGTCTTACATGGGACCTTTGCCTTATAGTAACTTATCAATGCCATGTCTTGACATGGTCTTACATGATTTCCTTGCCTTAGAAACCTTACCAACTGCCATGCCTTGGCATGGTCTTACATGGTATCCTTAAACCCTAATGTCATGACATTTGTATCCTACACATTCCTAAGGTTCAACCGGGACTTTCTGAAATTACTTTTCCGTCAATTCATGCTTGAGTCTTCTTTGAATAATTTCATAAAATAAATATACACATGCTGGAAATTAACAAAATTAACATAAAATAATAGAATATTGCATTTATTTACCGCAAACTTACCTCGAAACAAAATACGATCAACTATATTGATTTAGTCCACTATCTTTTTCTTTCCCCGGTCTAACTCCGGATTTTGTTCTTCTTGATCTATAATAAAAAATTTAGCTTATTTAATACTCACATTTATTAAAACAGTCCTTGACCCAAACTTTGGCAAAATTACATTTTTTCCCCTAAACTTTTACATATTTACACTTTTTCCCCAAGGCTCTGAATTTAAACTTCATCCTATTTTCTTATGTTTTATGACATGCTGATCATTTTTCCCTTCTATGACAACATCAAATTCTCACTCTAACATGTACTTATGACTATTAGGTATTTTTACCGATTAAACCCTTTTACTCGTTTTCACTTAAAACCGAGTAGCACAAGTTGTCTAACATAATTTAAAACCTTATATTCTATCATAAAACACCAAAATACACAAATTTCACCTATGGGTATTTTTCCAAATATGAACCCTAGGTTGAATTATTGCTAGAATAAGCTTAATCAAGTTACCGAGACTCCAAAAACGTAAAGAACATTAAAAACGGGGCCTGGAATCACTTACTATGGAGCTTGGAAGCTTGGAACAAACCCTAGCTATGGAGAAACCTTAAAATTTCGGTCTAATGAAGAAGATGGACAAAAAATTGGCTTTTAATTTTGTTTTTAATTCATTTTAATAACTAAATGACCAAAATGCCCTTAATTAAAAACTATGGTGTTTTATTTTCCTTTAGGTATTTTTGTCCAAACTAGTATAATGGTCTAATTACTATCCAAGGACCTCCACTTTAAAACCCATTACTTACAAGTACTTAATACCTTTGTGAACTAGAACACACATTTTACAACTTTTGCAATATAGTCCTAAATATCAAATTGGACCCTCTATCGATAAAATTTCTAAACGAAATTTTCACACAATCATGCAATCATGCCATAGACCTTAAAATGATAATAAAATAAATTTTTCTACCTCATATTTGTGGTTTCGCAATCACTGTTCCGTTTAGGCCCTATTTCGGGATGTTACATAATTCATCTTTTTGTTCAACATGAACAATGTTTAATAATTAACTATCTTTCAAAATATCAACTTAACTTTATCAAAACCTTATTCTAAAGCTTTTAAAACATCAAAATTAAGTAAAAATGGCTAAATTGACTTACCTATTAAACTTCCAAGCTTCAAACCTTTAATTTTTTCTTTTCTTCTTTCTTTTCTCTTTTTCTTTCTTCCTTCCCCTGTTTCATTCCACATTTTGTTTCTTTTCATTCTATTTCTTTCTTTTATTTCCTTTTTATTTACTTTACTTTTAATAATAATATATAATATACTTATATAATAAGCAAAAATATATGTGTATTACAAGTGTATGTATACTATTGGTACACATATAAATTATTTTTACCATACATTTGTCTTATATTTAATTTATTTATCATATAATATCAATTTAATAATAATAAATACATTAATTATTTACTTAAATAATAAGTAAATACATACATGTATTACAAATGTATGTATTATATTAATTACACATGTATTTTATTTTTGTCATACACTTGGCACTCGTTTTTGGCTTATTTGCCTATTTAGTCCCTTTACTTTTCTTTATTCTATAATTAAATTTTCCTTATTCATTCAATCTAATCCTTTTATCTAATTATCCTTAATTTAAGTTAATTCACTTCATTAAACTTTAAATTAATCACTCACTTAACTTCGTAAATATTTTTAATAAATATTTACGAATCCATTTTTCAGAAATGGAGGCCCGAAAATATACTTTTCTGATGATCTTAAAGTTCGGGTCGTTACAGTACTATTTCAAATAGTACACTCTCGAGCCACACATATATACAACAGGATTACTAGTCTAGGCTAAATCCTTTTTATGACATATGCTCTAAGGAGTTTGATCTAGATTACCTGTCCGGGATAAATCCAATCCATAAAATATGCTCGAGAGGACTTATATCAAGATTACCCGTCCAGGCTAAATCTTTTCTATCATGAGATCAATAGAATTACTCGTCCAAGCTAAATCCCGTCCGCAACAAATGTAGGACCTCATTCATTTCGGAAAATTACATATCCATCGAATTTTCCATTTATTCAAGCAGAATTTAGCATCTTTCAAGCATTATCAAGCATGTGGTCAATCTCACATATTTATGCATTTATGAAATTCAAATGTTCACACTCAACTCAAGCATAAAATAAACATTTTTATCATTTATCATTTTTCGGGCATTATAATTGATCAGGCACTTTTATTTCTTGGGCTTTAACGAGTATGTGACCATTTCACATATTTATGGCATTTATACAATTCACAAACACAACATTTAATTCAAGTATAAAAACATATACAATTTAGTTACACGAACTTACCTCAACAAATGTTCGTGTACATAAATCTACTGATCCGATATTTTCCTCTTTTCCTCGTTCTAACTCCGAATTTGGTCTATCCGAATCTATACGAGTAAATTTAACGTAAATTCATCACATTTCACATTCATGTGGTGTAACACCCCGTACCCGAGACCGTTGCCGGAGTCGGACACGAGGGGTTTGCAGACTTAAATCATTTACTCTCACAATCCATTTAAAATTTTTCCAGACAACTGGCTAACTGCGTCACTGTCACCTTAAAAATCATAACTTGAGTTCCACAACTCGAAAATCATTTTCGTAATTTTTCCCCGAAACTAGACTCATATATCCAATTACAGATGTTTTTATAGAATTTTTGGTCTGGCCAATTAGTACAGTTTATTAGTTAAAGTCTCCCCTGTTACAGGGTGCGACTACACTGACCTTCATGCATTACGACTTGGATATCTCCCTGTACAGGGCTTCAATACTGATGCCGTTTGTTTCTATAGAAACTAGACTCAAAAAGGAATCTATACATATATGGAATGACTTCTAAATGTCTCTAGTTAATTTATAATGAATTTCCAGAGTCAGATCAGGGGATCCAGAAACCGTTCTGGTCCTGTCTCACGAAAACTTTAACATCTCATAATATACTGTTCATATGAACGTTTCGATACTTTCCTATGAAAATAGATTCATTAAGGTTCGATTACATAATTTATTCACTATTTAATTCCATTCCTACTATTTTTAGTGATTTTCCACATCCACATCACTGCTGCTGCCAGTATCTATTTTTAAGGTAAACTTTACCTATTTCATGATCCTCCATGGATCAACTAGAGTTTGTCATATAACTAAACGGATAATTCCATATATACATATTCTCAAATCATTCCTACTTCACATGCCAACCCCTATATTCATACATAAGGAATCATCTTAGCCAAATACCAGAAGCTCATTACTCGACTGAGCGAATATTATTCGAAGGGAATCAACTATTCCAATGCACATACGAAACATACCTCATTGTTGGGATTTTACAAGCGTATTAACTGAAATTTTACAGCAAGATTGCTCATTCCCGAATCACGTACCTTGAATTTAACGGATATAGCTACTCGTTCAAATGCCTTGGGACATAGCCGGTTATAGTAACTTCGCATAAATGCCTTGAGACTTAACCGAATTTAGTACCTCGCGCAAATGCCTTGGGCTTAGCCCGAATTAGTAACTCGCACAAATGCCTTGGATCTTAGTCCGGATATAGCCACTTAGCACAAAGCTTTGGGACTTAGCCGGACATCATTGAATAACCATGCACATTTATCAATAAATCATGACACATCCAGTATTTCATTTTCATTAGCAAAGCTCAAACACAAGACACTTATCACACTTGCAATTTCGGCTCATTAGCCACATACAAAGAGCATGATCTAATCAAACCATAATCTAAGTTCCATTACTCGAAAACTTACCTCGGATGTGGTCGAACGATTTGGTGCTATTCGATAACTTTTTCCTTTCCTTTATCCAATTGTGGTCCTCTAAGCTCTTGAGCTAATTCAAACAAATTTAACTTATTAAAGTCTCATTATGCTAGCTTATGGCGAATATGACAAGGAGTTTAATAGGTCATATGGCCACCCTTTAGCTCAAATACACAATGGTCATGCGCATTTTAATCACATTAAGCAATTTAACACAATTCATTTGAACATCAAAGAGAAGCTCAAGGTACTTAGCCCATATATACATTAGACATTAGAGTCACGTATGTACGAAATCACGAATCGAATTCAACATATTAGCTAATATTCCCTTAGCGAATTTTCTAAGTCAAGATAAAGCCATCAATATGCTTACCTATGGCGAACATACACATCAACTTATGTACTCATTCATGTGGCCGAACATACACATCTATGCTAAGGCCGATTGCAACACTTAATACATTCTACAAGTATGGTCACTTGTATTGACTAAACACCATTTTGTTTCAAGTTCAAAACTTGGCTAGTACACATATATACACTATTAAAGCATCCTCTCCCTTTCCATCAATTCAACACATGCATTACTCATTAATATACAAAATTATATTCAGCCTTGGCACACAACTTGCTAGCCGATTCTTCTCCATATATCAACTAATGCACATATGTGCTCATTTGTTAGACTCTACTTCATCTAACAACAACCATATTTTTCCTCTACTTTCTACCATGGCCGAATGCATCACAACACCATACCATTTCGATTTTGGTCATGGTTAAACAAAGAACTTAATGTCTCACTCAAAAAAAAAATTGCTAAAAAGAAGATTCAAGAGTCATCAATCCACCATCACATGCATCATTACAAACCTTCATTTTTAGCATGTAAATGACATCAACACCAAGCAAGAATGATGCATCCATAGCCGAGTGTCATTTCCATCACCTAGCAAGATTTAGACCATGGGCTAGGTAGAACTCAAGCTACCAACTAAAACATGCATGCATCTCATGGAACCTCATCAAACATACTTTAGCCTAGTTACATGCATGGCCGAACCTCTTCAAACCTTCTTCTTCCTTCCTCCTTTCAATTCGGCCAAGAAGAACCAAAGAACACAACTTGTTTTTCTTTCTTCCTTAGAACATTCGGCCAAGAGAAATGAAGAAAGATGGACACTTTTTTTTTGTTTTCTTTCTTACATTCACGGCAATGGGGAGGGGGAGATACAATCACACACCTTCTTTTCTTTTTTCCATTTCTTTATTACCCATACTCCTTATTTTATTGTTCCTAACATACATCACTAACATAACATGTTTGTGACATGTTTCCACTCATAGCATGGCCGGCCACTAGCTCAAATATTGGGCAATTTGACATGCAAACCCACCATTTCTATAACATGCCTTAATAGGCCACTTTATATTTGCCTAGCACATTTCTAAATTTTCTCACATAAGTCCTATTTACTAAAATTCACTTACAATTAACAAAATTCAAACATGAAATTTTCACACATGCATAAGTACATATAATGAGCGTCAACTAGGACGGTTAATTATTTTTTTATGACTCGATTTAGTGGTCCCGAAACCACTTTCTGACTAGGGTCAAATTAGGGCTATCACATGTGGACTCAATTTACATTCTAGGTAAAATTACCATTTTGCCCCTAACTTTTTCATAAATTCTAATTTCGTTCCTAAGCTTGGAAAATAAATTTTTTGCAATTTACTCTCTATTCTAAGCCTAACTAAAATTTCAACATGGAATTTACAACACATATATTTTATAAATTTCATAATTTTTCATCAATTTTCACCACTTTGCATTTTAGTCCCTAAATCATGTTTTCATCAAAAATCACTTTGTAAAAGTTGGTAATCTATCAACAACCCTTCATTTTCCACCAAAATTTTCAAATTTTTAGCATATTCATCCATGACCCAAATTTCATACCTTGATAACTTTTCAAATTAATCCCCCAAATAGATAGATTAAGCTATCCCAGTTTCAAAAATATCAACATTACTAAAAACGGGCCAAGGAAACTTACCCAATTTGGCCATGAAAGTTTCTTCTCTCTCTCTTAAGGTTTCCATATATTTTTGGGGAAGAATATGATAAAATAAGATGATATTTCTTTTTATCATCTTTTAATTAATTAAATTATTTCACTTTCCAATTTAGTCTTTACCCTTTTTCTAAATTTTCGTGGATGAGTCACCAAAATATCTACATACTTTCTTTAATGGTATAATTCTCATATAAGGACCTCAAGTTTTGAATTTCATAGCTATTTAATCCTTATAGCTACTAGAATTCAACTTTTGCATTTTAAGCTATTTGGTCGTCCTCTTAATTAAGCACATAATCGATAAAATTTTTTTATCAAAATTTTCACATGACATTTCTATCATATTATGGACCATATAATAAATAAAAATGAATTTTATTTTTGACTCGAATTTGTGGTCCCGAAACCACTATTTAGATTTCACCAAAATTGGGCTGTTACAAGTCCAGTGCAATGCGTTCCTAAGAAGAGTGGCATCACAGTGGTTAGCAACGACAAAGACAAATTAATTTCTACACGCATTCCTACGGGATGATGAGTTTGTATGGATTATCACAAACTTAATGCTGCCACAAGGAAGGACCACTTCCCACTTCCTTTCATTGACCAAATGTTGGACAGGCTTGCTAGATGAGCCTATTACTACTTCTTAGATGGCTATTTTGGGTACAATTAAATTGCTATTGCATTGGATGATCAAGAGAAATCAACTTTCACCTACCCTTTTGGTACTTTTGCTTTTCGTCGAATGCCTTTCGGTCTTTGCAACGTACCAGCCACATGTCAAAGGTGCGTGATGGCAATATTCTCGGATATGATTGAAGACTCTTTAGAGGTTTTTATGGACGATTTCTCAGTTTATGAGAATAAGTTTGATCATTGTGCTAACAATTTGGATAAAGTATTGCAGCGATGTGAAGACACACATCTTCTTCTAAATTCGAAAAAATGCCATTTCATGGCAACAGAGGGTATTGTGTTAGGCCATCATATCTCTCATCAAGGAATTAAAGTTGACAAAGGTAAAGTGGAAATTATTGAAAAATTACCTCCACCAACAAATGTGAAAGGTATTCACAGTTTTCTTGGGCATGTGACATTTTACCGAAAATTTATTAGAGATTTCTCGAAAATTGCAAAACCCTTATGCTCATTGCTGGAACAGAATCAAAAAATTTTCTTTGACAATGCATGTTTGGATGCATTCATTCAATTGAAGACGCAACTAATAAATACACGTATTGTCGTTGCACCAGATTGGTCTCAACCTTTTGAAGTTATGTGCGATGCAAGCGATTTTCCTGTGGGTGCTGTTCTAGGACAATGCAAAGGAAAAATATTTCACGCCATCTATTATGCTAGCAAAACTCTTACAGAGGCTCAAATCAACTATACCACTATAGAGAAAAAATTGTTGGCTATATTTTTTTCTTTTGACAAGTTTCATTCTTATCTTGTTGGCACAAAGGTTACCGTCTTTACTAATCACTCAGTGTTGAGATATCTTTTTATGAAGAAAGATGCAAAACCAAGACTAATACGTTGGATCTTACTGTTGCAAGAATTCGACATCGAGATAAAAACCACAAGGGTTCAGAGAATCAAGTTGCAGACCATCTGTCTCGATTAGAAGTTGGTAGCGAAGATGGAAACATACTTCAAATTGTCTATGCATTCCCAGATGAGAAGTTATTTGCTGTAGATGCAACCCCTTGGTATGCAGATCTGGTTAATTTTTAGTATGTGGAAAACTCCCATCGGGTGTCACTGGCCATAAAAAAGATAGATTTCTTCGTGAAGTAGTAAAGTATCATTAGAACGAGCCATATTTATTCAAGGTATGCAATGACAACATTTTTCGGTGTTGTGTTTGGGAATAGGAGATGCTTTCAATCTTGAAGCACTGTCATGATGCTCCTTACGGAGGTCATTTCGGTGGCATGCGAATTGCTACTAAGGTTCTCAAATCAGAATTCTATTGGAATTCATTATTCAAAGATGCCCACAATTTTGTAAATCAATGGGATAGGTGTCAGTGCACAGGTTCTATATCCCGACGGCAGCCTATTATGGAGGTTGAATTGTTCAATGTTTGGGGTATTGATTTTATGGGACCATTTTCAAGTTCATTTGGAAATCTTTATATATTAGTAGATGTTGACTACGTGTAACACCCCTTACCCATATTCAACACTGAAATAGGGTTTCGGAGCATTACCAGACTTATAACACAAATAAAGATAAATTTCACATATATATTTTTTAATTCCATGTAATCATCATTCAACATCAATCATATTGTCCCTAATACGAGCCTAAGAGGCCCAAAGCATGCATTTGGGGTGGTTCAGGACTAAACCGATAACTCAGGAATTTTTTACAAAACTTAGAAATTTTTTCAACCTACAAGGGACACGCCCGTGTGGCCTAACCTTGTATCTCACACGGCCAAAGACACACCCGTGTCACAGGCCGTGTAGACATTCGAAATGGGATCAAATGGCCATGTCCCAGCCTGTGTCCTACCCCATGTAACTCCTTAACTTGGGTCACATGGCCAACCATACGCCCGTGTGACCAGCTCATGTGCCCTTTCGAAATGGCCTCACATGCCCGTGTGCTAGGTCGTGTGCTAGGCCGTGCCAAACCTATAGGGAATACTGACTTATGCCACATAGCCAAGTCACACGCCCGTGTGCTAGGCCATGTGGAGCATACTGACTTGATTTTTAATTCAACACCAGGGGACACATGACCGTGTAATCTGACCGCGTGTCACACACGGTTGAGACACATGCCCGTGTCTCTGCCCGTGTGAACAAAAATAGGCTATTTACCAAGCCATTTTGCCACCCAAATATGCATACACCTACACCAAACCAATTGGCACAAAACATGGCGTAACTAGGCATTTAAATTAACTCCAACCAAGCTTAATTCATGATAATTTCGTACCATTAATCACAATACACACAATACACACAATAAGATAGTTCTTATGAATGTTGTTATTTATTTGCATGCAAACTTACTAAGCTTAATGCTTACCCCCTTTATTTTCCTTCTTTTTATAGTTTTTTCAAGCTAAATTGGGGATCGTAAAGTACGTCGGAGGTCCGGGCACACTATCACGAGGATTATTTTGGTATAGCTAGACGTTTCATTTTGAGTATGGCATGTATAGCATCGTAGCCATTTTGTGTGTATGATCTTATGATATGGCTAATAAATGGTATGTAAATACTTGATAATGATTAGCTGTTGGAATGGCTAATCAAGGACATGTTTGGTGTTATGTATGCCTAAATGCTAGTTATTCCATGGAAATCATGAAAAAGGTGAAATTAGCACAAAACAGAATCAGACAGTAGCAGTGACGTGAATTTGAAAAATCACTAAAAATAGTAGAAATGGAATTAAATGATGAATAAGTTATGAAATCAAATATTATTATGTCTATTTTCAAATGGAAGAAACAAAATAGGTAAATGAGATATATTTTATGAGATATTTAAATTTTTGTGAAACAGGGCCAGAGCGATTTTTGGATCCCCTATTCTGACTTTGGAAATTCACCAAAAATTGTACAAAGATAATTAGAAGTCATTATTTACATGTACAGATTTCTTATTGAGTCTAGTTTTATTATAAATAAACTTCATAGTAATTGGAACTCTGTATAGGGAGATATTGGATTCGTAATACACAGAGGTCAGAGCAGTCAAAACCCTAAAATAGGGGAGACTTTAACTAATAAACTGTACTAGTTGGCCTGACCAAAAATTCTAAAAAAAAAATTATTTGATAGATATATGAGTCTATTTTCATGGAAAATTTACAAAATTGGATTTCGAGTTTTTTAACTCGAGATATGAATTTTTAAGCGACTGTAATGCAGATTGCCAGCTTCTCTGGAAGTTTTAAAAATAAATTGTTTGAGCTATTTAAGTAATGAATTAAGTCCGTTAACACCTCGTGTTCGACTCCGGAGACTGTCTCAGGTACGGGGCGTTACATTTTATTACTATCAGAGCAAAGGTTTAGTCGGTTCTCGGAATATTTAGTAAGAGTAAGAGTCTAGCTATACATGCCATACTTATGTGTTGATAGTGTGACGACTCCTGACGATTTTAAAATGTTTTCTTTTATAGTTATGGATCCCGAACAAGCTGGTGCAGATGATGTACAGAGTAACGTGCCCGCTCCCGCAGAAGGGACGATGCCACCAAATAGTAGTGAAAGGCCCGTTACATTTAGTCAAGGAGGAGGGGCTCGAGAAGCCTTCTTCCAAGCTATGAATGAATTGTTTGCCGAGTTCGTTCGAACGAATCCGGCTGTTAGACCTCCACCCCCTCATGATCATCAGACCACCCATGTAGCTCCCCCAGTCACAGGTACGGTTATAAGAGAAAAACCACTAGTTGATAAAATCAGAAAACAAGGAGCCGAAGAGTTTCGAGCTACAAAAGATGATGATGCAGAAAAGGCAGAATTTTGGCTCAAGAATACTATCAGAGTCTTTGATGAGTTATCCTGCACACCTGAGGAATGTATGAAATGTGTTGCATCACTCCTTAGAGATTCGGCCTACCATTGGTGGAAGACACTTGTATCAGTTGTACCGAAAGAGAGAGTCACTTGGGACTTCTTTCAGGAGGAATTCTGTAAAAAGTACATCAGTTAGAGGTTTGTTAACCAGAAAAGAAAAGAGTTTCTAGAGTTGAAATAGGGCAATATGAAAGTGACTAAATATGAGAGCGAGTTTGTTAGACTCAGAAATTATGCTCGAGAGTGTGTGTCTACAGAGGCTATTATGTGCAAAAGATTTGAGGATGGGCTTAATGATGATATCCGATTGTCTGTTGGTGTCCTAGAAATAAAAGAGTTTGTTATCCTAGTTGAGAGAGCCTGTAAGGCAGAGGAGCTATTAAAAAGAAAGAGCAAAGTTGAAATTGAGACGCAAGACACGAAGAAAAGACTAATGAGCAAGTCATTTTAGTCTACATCCAAGAGTCCTAGAGAGTTCTCCACTAGATCTAATTTTTCAGCTGGATATTCTAGCCGAAACAGAGGCAGAATATTTATGAGTTCGAAAGCTCAGACCACTTCGATTGCAAGCGTTGGCAGTGTTCAGCCTAATAGACCAGAGTGTCCCCGATGTGGTCGACGTCGCCCAGGTCAATGTCGAGCAACTGAGACAGGTTGTTTTCGATGTGGTGCACCAGACCATTTTATTCGGGAGTGTCCCGAAATGATTAAAAGGGAAGCAATACCGAATGTAAGATCGTGAAAAGCTCTGTCGAGGCGCACTAACGAGAAATCTAGGAGTTGGGGCAAATAATAGAGGTGCATCTAGAGATTTAGCAGTGAGGCCAGATGTTAGAGTACCTGTGAGGACTTATGCTATCCGTACTCGTGAAGAGGCATCCTCCCCTGATGTGATTACGGGTACATTTTCTCTCCATGATACTAAAGTTATTGCTTTGATTGATCCGGGTTCAACCTATTCATATGTTTGCATGAAATTGATGCCTAGTATAAGTATGCCTATAGAATCTACAACATTTGTGATTAAAGTATCGAATCCATTAGGCAAGCATGTATTAGTAGATAAAGTATGTAGAAATTGTCCTTTGATGATTAGAGGCTACTAATTTCCGGTCGATCTCATGCTATTGCCATTTGATGAGTTTGATGTGATTCTTGGTATGGATTGGTTGACTACACATGATGTGATAGTGAATTGTGGAAAGAAATTCATTGAGTTGAAGTGTGAAAATGGTGAAATTCTTCGGGTTAATTCAGAAGAGTCAGATAGTTCATTTCCCATAATTTCTATTATGTCCTTTCGTAAATGTTTGAGAAAAGGGTATGAAGCTTATCTTGCTTTTGTGTTGAACACTAAAGATCCGAATTGAAAATTGAATCGATTGCACGTGGTATGTGAGTTTCCGATGTGTTTAGGAAGAACTACCGGGTTTGCCTCTGTTAGAGAAGTTGAGTTTGGTATTGAGTTGATTCCGGTACCACGCCCATTTCTATTGCTCCTTATAGAATGGCTCGTTGGAATTGAAAGAATTGAAAGCTTCGATTTGAGGAATTAATAGATAAAGGCTTTGTAAGACCCAGTAGTTCACCATGGGGTGTACCAGTGCTATTTGTGAAAAAGAAAGACGGATCGATGAGATTGTGCATAGATTATCGGCAACTTAACAAGGTAATAGTAAAGAACAAGTATCCATTGCCTAGAATTGATGATCTTTTTGATCAATTGAAGGGAGCTACTATGTTCTCCAAGATAGATTTGAGATCCGGATACTATCAGTTGTGAGTTAAAGAGTCGATGTCACGAAGGCGCTTTCCGGACTAGGTATGGTCATTATGAGTTCCTTGTGATGCCATTTGGCTTGACTAATGCTCCTGCCATTGTCATGGACTTAATGAATCGAATTTTCAGACCGTACTTGGATAAGTTTGTAGTTGTGTTCATTGATGATATCTTGATTTATTCTCATGATGAGGCTGAGCATGCAAAGCATTTGAGAATAGTTTCTGATTCGAGAGATAATCGGTTGTATGCCAAGTTCAAAGAAAAGTGAGTTCGTTACGAAGTTGGTTTTCTTGGACATATTGTCTCGTGAAGGTATTAAGGTTGATCCGAGCAAGATTTCAGCCATTGTTGATTGGAAATCTCCTAGAAATGTATCAGAAGTTAGAAGTTTTCTTGGTCTTGCCGGATATTATAGGCGATTTGTAGAGGGATTTTCCATGATAGCTACCCCCACTGACAAAATTGCTGCGAAAGGATGTCAAGTTTGAATGGACTAAGAAGTGTCAATAGAGTTTTGACAGGTTAAAAGCATTGTTGACTAAAGCTCCTGTTTTAGTACAACCAGAACCAGGTAAGGAGTTTGAGATTTACAGTGATGCGTCCATGAATGGACTTGGTTATGTACTTATGCAGGAAGGGAAGGTAATTGCTTATGCCTCTAGACAGTTAAAGCCACATGAGAAGAACTATCCGACACATGATTTAGAGCTAGCTGCCATTATTTTTGCACTGAAGATTTGGAGACATCATTTGTCCGATGAGAAGTGCCACATATTCACTGATCAAAAAAGTTTGAAATATTTGATTACTCAAAAAGATTTGAATTTGAGGCAAAGAGTATGGTTAGAGTTGATTAAAGATTGTGAGCTAGTGATCGATTATCACCCAGGTAAGGCAAACGTTGTTGCTGATGCTTTGAGTAGGAAATCTTTGTTTGCATTAAGAGCTTTGAACACTAGTCTAGCCTTATCAGATGATGGTTTTATCTTAGCTGAGTTGAGTGCTAAACCGATGTTTCTTGAAGAAATTTGTGAAGCTCAGAAAAATGACAGTGAGTTGTTAGCCAAAAGAGATCAGTGTGGGTCAGATATAGAGTCAGATTTTCAGATCAGTTCTGACGGTTGTTTGATGTTCCGAGACAGGTATGCGTCATCAAGAATGATGACCTTATTCGAAAGATCTTACAGAAGCACATAGTAGTTCTTTGTCTATTCATCCGGTAGTACAAAGATGTATAATGATTTGAAGAAAATGTCTTGGTAGGTAGGAATGAAAAGGACATTTCGAGTTTGTTTCTAGATGCTTGATCTGTCGGCAGGTAAAGGCGAACATCGGTACCTTGACTTTATTGCGACTGTGCTAGTCCACGAGTGGAAATGGGATCGAGTTACTATGGATTTTGTGACAGGATTGCCGTTGACACTGAGAAAAAAAGATGCAGTATGGGTTGTGATTGATAAGTTAACGAAGTCGACTCATTTTATCCTAGTTCGTATAGATTATTCACTTGACAAGTTGGCCGAATTGTATATTTCAAAGATAGTCAGACTACACGGGGTACCATTATCGATCATACAGAGATCCAAGATTTACTTCACGGTTTTGGAAAAAATTACAGGAGGCTTTGGGCACAAAGTTGAGTTTTAGTACAGCTTTCCATCCTCAAACCGACGGTCAGTCAGAGAGAGTTATTCAGGTACTTGAAGATATGCTTAGATGCTGTGTAATAGAATTTCAAGGCAGTTAGGAAAAATATTTACCATTAGTAGAGTTTGCCTACAATAATAGTTATCAGTCGAGTTTGAAGATGGCACCTTATGAAGCTTTGTATGGATGCAAATGTCGCACACCTTTGTATTGGATGAGCTTAAGGAAAATCGATTCTGGGGTTGATCTAGTTAAGGAAACATAAGAGAAAGTAAAAATCATCGAGATTGCTTGAAAGCGACTTGACGATGCACAAATGTCGTTTGCAGATTTGAAGAGAAAAGAGATTGAGTATCAAGTTGGTGACAGTGTTTTTGAAAGTATCCCCGTGGAAGAAGGTTCTCAGATTTGGCAAGAAAGGCAAACTAAGTCGACGTTTTATTGGACCGTTTGAAGTGATTGAGAGAGTCGGACCATTAGCATATCGGTTAGCTTTGCCGATTAAGTTAGAGAAGATTCATAATGTATTTCATGTGTCTATGCTACGTCATTATCGTTCAGATCCGTCACATGTGATTTCTCAGACAGAGGTTGAGATTCAGCCGGACATGACTTACGGTGAAGAACCGATAAAGATTCTAGCTCGAGAGGTAAAGCAATTATGGAACAAAAGTATTGCACTTGTGAAAGTACTATGGAATAGACATGGGGTAGACGAGGCTACATGGGAGCCCGAAGAGGCTATGCGAAAACAGTACCCAAATCTCTTCACAGGTAAGATTTTCGGGGACGACAATCCCTAAAGGGGGAGAAATGTAACATCCCGAAATAGGGCCTAAACGGAACAGTGGTTGCGAAACCACAAATCTGAGGTAGAAAATTTATTTTATTATTATTTTTAGGTTCATGATATGATTTCATGATTGTGTGAAAATTTTGTGATGAAATTCTATGCATAAAGTGCTTAAGTTAAGATTAGGGACTAAATCGAATAATTTGCAAAACTTGCATTCTAGAAGTTTTTAGTATGAAATTGCTTTGGAATATTAATTAGGAGGTCTTAAATAGCAATTTGACCAATTTCTAAGTCTATGGACAAAAATTGGACATGGATGGAATTTTTGGAAAGTTTAGTAGTAAGGGCATTTTGGTCAATTAGTTATTAAAATGAATTAAAAACAAAATTAAAAGCCAATTTTTGTCGATCTTCTTCATTAGGATGAAATTTAAAGGGTTCTCCATAGATAGGGTTTGTTTCAAGCTTTCAAGCTCCATAGTAAGTGATTCCAGGCCCCGTTTTTAATGATCTTTACGTTTTTGGAGTCCCGATAACTTGATTAAGCTTATTCTAGCAATAATTCAACCTAGGGTTCATATTTGGAAAAATATCCATAGGTGAAATTTGTGTATTTTGGTGTTTTATGATGGAATATGAGGTTTTAAATTATGTTAGACAACTTGTGCTACTCGGTTTTAAGTGAAAACGAGTAAAAGGGTTTAATCGGTAAAAATACCTAATAGTCGTAAGTACATGTTAGAGTGTGAATTTGATGTTGTCATAGAAGGGAAAAATGATCCGCATGTCATAAAACATAAGAAAATAGGATGAATTTTAATTTACGAGCCTTGGGGAAAAAGTGCAAATATGTGAAAGTTTAGGGGCAAAAATGTAATTTTGCCAAAGTTTGGGTCAAGGACTGTTTTAATAAATGTGAGTATTAAATAAGCTAATTTATTTATTATAGATCAAGAAGAACAAAATCCGGAGTTAGACCGGGGAAAGAAAAAGATAGTGGACTAAATCGATATAGTTGATCGTATTTTGTTTCGAGGTAAGTTTTGATAAATAAATGCAATATTCTATTATTTTATGTTAATTTTGTTAATTTCCAGCATGTGTATATTTATTTTATGAAATTATTCAAAGAAGACTTAAGCATGAATTGACGGAGAAGAAATTTCAGAAAGTCTCGGTTGAACCTTAGGAATGTGTAGGATACAAATGTCATGACATTAGGGTTTAAGGATACCGTGTAAGACCATGCCAAGGCATGGCAATTGGTAAGGTTTCTAAGGCAAGGAAATCATGTAAGACCATGTCAAGACATGTCATTGATAAGTTACTATAAGGCAAAGGTCCCATGTAAGACCATGCCAAGGCATGGCATTGGTGAGTTCATAAGGCAAGGATACCATGTAAGACCATGTCAAGACATGGCAATGGTAAGTTTCAAAAGGATACCACGTAAGACCATGAGAAGTCATGGCAATGGTAAGGTACCCGTGTATCCTTAGTATTCCAAGTGGTTCAACGGGAAAATTTAAAGAGAATATCAAGGTAAAGTAAGGTAAGGTAAGACGAGTTATACTAAAAAGGTAAGACAATTTCATGCTAGAAGAGCAAAGGTAAGTACATAATGTTCATGTATGCTTGATAAGGAAAAAGGTAAGTAAAATGTATTAATAAATTTGATTAAGTAAGTAAGTATTTAAGTAAGTGAGTAAGTGAAGAAGTTTAAAATATGTCTATGACAATTAATGAAGTTGCATTATGTAATATCATGCCAAGTAGTAAGATAGTTCTTATGAATGTTGTTATTTATTTGCATGCAAACTTACTAAGCTTAATGCTTACCCCCTTTATTTTCCTTCTTTTTATAGTTTTTCAAGCTAAATTGGGGATCGTAAAAAACGCGTCGGAGGTCGGGCACACTATCACGAGGATTATTTTGGTATAGCTAGACGTTTCATTTTGAGTATGGGATGTATAGCATCGTAGCCATTTTGTGTGTATGATCTTATGATATGGCTAATAAATGGTATGTAAATACTTGATAATGATTAGCTGTTGGAATGGCTAATCAAGGACATGTTTGGTGTTATGTATGCCTAAATGCTAGTTATTCCATGGAAATCATGAAAAGGTGAAATTAGCACAAAAGTAATCAGACGAGAGTGATGGCGTGAATTTGAAAAATCACTAAAAATAGTAGAAATGGAATTAAATGATGAATAAGTTATGAAATCAAATATTATTATGTCTATTTTTCAAATGGAAGAAACAAAATAGGTAAATGAGATATATTTTGTGAGATATTTAAATTTTTGTGAAACAGGGCCAGAGTGATTTCGGGATCCCCTGTCCTGACTTTGGAAATTCACCAAAAATTGTACAAAGATTATTAGAAGTCATTCTTTACATGTAAAGATTCCTTATTGAGTTTAGTTTTATGAGAAATAAACTTCATAGTAATTGGAACTCTGTATAGGGAGATATTTGATTTGTAATATACATATGTCAGAGCAGTCAAACCCTGAAATAGGGGAGACTTTAACTAATAAACTGTACTATTTGGCCCAACCAAAAATTCTAAAAAAAAATTAGTTGATAGATATATGAGTCTAGTTTCATGAAAAATTTACAAAATTGGATTTTAAGTTTCGTAACTCGAGATATGAATTTTTAAGCGACTGTAATGCAGATTGCCAGCTTCTTTGGAAGTTTTAAAAATAAATTGTTTGAGCTATTTAAGTAATGAATTAAGTCCGTTGACACCTCGTGTTCGACTCCGGCGACGGTCTCGGGTACGGGGCGTTACGCCTTATCTCATAAAAACACAAATTCATGAAATTCAACCTAAACCCATGCTAGCCGAATTTCAATTAGGTTCCTAGTAGCCTAAAATTTTCATTTATTTCACAATTTAAGCAAAAAATTTTAACATTTCTCAATTTCATCCCTATTTGGACATTTTACTAAAAATCACTTAACATAGAAAAACCCTAAACCTTTAGAAATTTTGCAAAATAGTCCCTAGGCTAGCTAGATTAAGCTACAACGATCTCAAAAACATAGAAATAATTAAAAATGGGACAAAAATCACTCACTAATTAAGCAATGCAATGATCGAACCTTAGAAAACTCCCATGGATTCTTAAGCTTTGAAATTTTGATGGAATAATTTAAGAAGAAAGATGATAGCTTTCTTTTTTTTCATTAATTTTAACTTAATTTAACAATTACTTATTTACCCTTTACTTAAACATTAAAAGATATGATAATAATGTCCATAAATGTCCACTTAAACAAAAAAAATGGTCTAATTACTACTTAAGGACCTCTAATTTAAGATTCCATAGCTGTTTAACACTTTTAGCTAATAGAACACAAGTTTTACACTTTACGCGATTTAGTCCTTTTTATCAAATTGAACATTCAAACAATAAAATTTCTTAATAGAATTTTCACACAATCATCTTATCATACTGTAAACATTAAAACAATAATAATAAAATAATTATTTTGACTTCGAATTTGTGGTCCCGAAACCACTGTTCCAATTTGACTAAAAATGGACTGTTACACTACGTCTCAAAGTGGGTTGAAGCCGTTGCAATCCCAAAGGATGATACAAAGACAGTGCTTAAATTTTTTCACAAGCATATACTCACCCATTTTGGCACACCAAAAGCATTGATTATTGATCAGGGTACACACTTTCATTGCAACCAAGTGGCAGTCGCACTAAAATAATATGGAATAAATCATAGAATGGCTACTACTTATCATCCGTAAACGAATGACAAGCCGAAGTGTCAAATCAACAAATTAAAAACATTCTTGAGAAGGTTGTGAACCCTTCAAGGAAAGATTGGTCTTCAAGACTGGATGACGCTTTATGGGCATTGCAGACAGCATATAAAACTCCGTTAGGATGTCGCCGTATCAATTGGTTTTTGGAAAAGCATTTCACTTGCTAGTTGAACTGGAACACAAAGCAATGTGGGCAATTAAGCAAATGAACATGGACTATGAAGTTGCTAGAAAGAAAAGGTTATTGGATATAACTGAACTAAAGGAGATTAGGTGAAATGCCTATGAAAATGCTGCAATTTATAAGGAAAAGACCAAACAATGGCATGACAGAATTATTCTGCAGGGACAATTTATCACTGGCCAAGAAGTTTTATTATTCAATTTTAGACTAAAACTGCACCCGAGTAAATTGTGCTCACGTTGGTTTGGACGTTTCGAAGTTGTTGAAATATTTCCTCATGGCACGGTCACAATTAGAGATTTACATTATGGACACCAATTCAAAGTGAATGGTCAATAATTGAAACATTATCTTTGGAATATTGATCAAAAGAAGGTAGAGACCATTAAATTGGTCGAAAAATTTTAATTTTTATTTGAATTTATCATTATGTTATTTTATTTTATTTTTTTTGTTCAAGTTTATTTTATATTTTATTTATTTTATTTTTGTAGAATAATTAGGTACCATTGTCGATGCACTTGGGCTTTCTTGTTAATGTAGTTCGTACTATTGTACTGTCACTTCTGACTCAGCAAGAATGAGGACGGATAAGAAATTTTAGATCCCACCGGTTAATCAAAAGTCACCTAGCCGTCTGATTTGTCTAAGCAAGCACAATTCTTATTGGAGGTATTTATTCCTACCAGCTTTATTTTCTTTCAGAACATCACGTCTTTCCATCTTCTTCTTTCACTCACTATAAACCCCTCTTCACTGTGTCAATTGTAAAACACCTAAGTAGAGCTTTTTATTTACTTTTCCTTTCCCAAGTTTGTACCTTTGCACATTTAAACCATCTTCACTCCACAAAACAAGCAAAATATGGCAAGAACGAGAGAATCAATCAAGAAAGCCACTAAGCTTGTTGAAGAACACTCATCCTCTACACCTGCAGCTAGTGAGTCGGAATCCCCCATGCCAATGGAGAAAAAAGAGTCAGTGATCTTTTTTAACGAAAGAGGCTAAAGACTGATTTCAAAACAACATCTTAAAGCGAAACTTCCACCCAAAACAGGGTATTCTCCTTTTGCAACACCAAGACTTGGGCAAACAAGTCTCTAGAACCATTTCTGAGTTGATGTGGGAGACTTTCTGTAGGCATCTTGGAAGTTATTCTCCTTCATTAGTACGTGAGTTTTACATTAACCTTTATGACTATGAGTTGGAGTTTATCTTTGTTCGAGAAGGTTTAATCCTATAGAATGCTACAAAAATCAATGAGCTGTACAACACTAAGGTGGATGTCGATAAACACTCCAAGTTTATTGAGGATATCACAGACGAAAAAAGGGACCTACTAGTGAAAGATTTATGTGTCGAAAGAGCATTGTGGGCGGGTTCACATCAAACGAATTATACGATACACCACCACTTCCTGACATTGCAAAGCAAAATCTGGTTTTATTTTGTCAACTGTAGACTACTACCCTCCACTCACAGCACCACAGTCAACATGCATAAAATGAGCCTGATACATTCAACTATCAAGGGCAGAAAGATTGATGCCAGCACAATACTCTATCAGGAAATTACTGACAGCGCCGCAAGGCAAAAAGAAATTTTGGTTTTCCCGTCATTGGTGATGCTACTGTGCTAGCTAAAAGGGATCGTGCCCCGTGATAATGATGAGATCTTGGAAAATAAGGGCTCAATCAATGAATTGTCTATTGAAAGAATGACTCATGGAAAAGATACACCGACAATAAAGGAGGCAGAGACCAGCAAGATAAGGAAGGGCAAAACTAAAGCAGAAAGAAAGGGAACACACTTTACTACAGAGACATCATTGTTGCGCAAAATGAAAGATATCGAGAAGTTGGCCAAATCCATCAGCAATAAGTCAGGCTTGTCGCTACAATAGAGGATATTGACAGATCACAAACTTTGTTCTACGGTTATACCAGGGCCTATAACAACTCTATTGTAGCCACATTACGTCAGTTAAGCCCGACCACACTCCCAGAATTTCTAGTGTTCCCACCAATTATTCGAGAATATGAACCCTCATTCGAGGAAGATAACTTAAGAGACCGAGACAGATCAGTGGACTCCCCGCCTATTGTGCACATCTCTGATGTTGAGAAGGAAGAGTACACAAGGGACGTTGAGGAGAACATATGAATGATTGATAGCTTGGTCAAGGGTAACTTCATTTATGGTCAAGAAGCACCTACTGTTGAGGAGAAAGTTGTTGTGAAAGAGGAGAACATCGTGTTTAAGTAGTGAACGGAAGGCCAAGGAAGAAAATACTGCAAAAAAAGCTATTAAGAAAGAATCTGTTAAGAACATTGCCAATGTATCTGAGTTTGTGGATGTAACTAATGATAATTTGGAACGATATAGAGCTAGACCGATGGAAGCTGCAGAGGTAACCAATGAGGAGCACTACAACTCATTAGCAATAGTGGTCTATACTGGACCACTCAAGGTGACCCCTCCTACACAAGAAGTAGTTGATAATGCCGAGGCAGAGCCAAAAAATAAGGAGCAACTCGAGGACCGTGCATAGCCCAAAGAAACGAAGAGAAAGCGCTCAAAAGACAAAAAGCATAAGAAGGAGGAAAAAAGAGGAGGAAGAAGAAACATCGTGCAACCATATTAATGGCCGAGAAAAACTGAGTTAGTTTATTTTATGTTTTAGCTGCAGTATTCATGCATTGCATGTAGTTGTAATTTTCATTTTGTTAGTGAACATTGCCATTGCATTTTTATTGTCATCGCATTTTAATCTTAATGCGTTGGGGACAATGTGAACTTTAAGTTTGGGAGAATACATATGAGGTTTGGAAATACACCCATATTTCAAAAAAAAATTAATATTAATGAAACATGCAAGGTTTATTTGTGGTTAATGCAAATGTGTTAAAAAATTTTGTTACATTCAAAGCTTAATTCTTGAATCATGTGAACTATTAATGAATGAGTTGGATAAATTTGGCTGAATGTTGTATCTTCAATTCTTTAATGAATGATTTAGGTTGCATTAGTAATGGATGACAAGTATCATTCCTTGAATCTTGAATGAATCTTCCTTTTACAACTACTCATATGTATATATAGTTATGAATAAGAGACACTCTAAAGTAGGTGTATGATGAAATGTTAAAAAGGGAACACTCCAACGCAAGCGTTAGAAAAATGAATCTGGCCACAGGCTACAACTGCATGAATGTGTGTCGGCACAATTACGTACTCCCTAGGGGTTTATTGCACTCTATCGTTACTTCTCAGGAACAAGGGAACAGTAATTCAACGATATCCCTTATTCACAAAAAAAACACATATTGTACAATAAATGTTGTATTGGTAGATAGAATTTAATATTTAAAGCATGATACTGGTTTTAATTAAGTTGCAATCTTAGTCATTCATATTTATGTTTTGTCAATGCAATATCTGTCATCTAAATGTGACTCATTCATTAGGATTTTAGGTGATTCAAGTTGCTAGAATAATCATTTGCCTTAGTGAATTCTTGTGTAGCCTTGCTAGTTTCTGTTTTACTTGAGGACAAGTAAAAACTCAAGTTTGGGGGTGTGATAGTTCTAGAAAGAACATATGTTTTCTCTCTACTTATTGGTTAATTTGTACCCATTTAGTTATCTTTAGCAGATATTTTAGCATTTTCAGTTTAGTAAATTGCATTTTATAACTTAGTGGATCTCAACCTATTCATCCTTAATTTTGTCATATTTTGGTACTGATGTCATTGCATGAGTAATTCTAGATTGTGCCCAGGATTGTCATCGCACCTAACAGTTGTCCAGATAGGAACAAAAATGTGTGAGCTGTCCAATCTAGTACAACTAACTAGTACGTACAGAGGCAGCATGATTTTGATAAAAGGACACCTAGGACATTTTGGGAAAATTATATAAATATTAACAAAAGAAAAAAGAAAATGGGGGAGATTTTTGGATCATCTTCCTCAACTTACCTCGTGAAGTTTTTGGCTATAGTAGCTTAAGCTCTAAAGGGTGAACCGATGTGAAAAGGATACAGACTAGCTCTTAACGAGGAGCTTTGAGTGCGACACAAGAAGGAATAGACTGATCCAAGTCGAGTTGTCTAGGAATAGTATTCTCCACTTGTTTCTTTTATTTTTCTTTTCTAAACGCTGGTGATTACTTTCTATTTCATGTTAGTATGGAAGTACACATGATTTCTGGGTTAAATGTTATTTTATTTAATCTTTCTCCTACATTTTAATCTTTGGGTTTGAATATTTTTAGCATAGAAGTGTTATTGCGGTCACTAAATCTAGAAGATGCAATGACAGTTCAAGCTAACAAGCATGACAACAAAAGTTGCTTGAGGATTAGAAGAATTTAATCCACTTGTTCTTAATAGTGTTCTATTGCCAACATCGGAAGGTGGGGTTAATGTGCATGTTTAAGTCTTAGACTAAATATAGAAGTTAAGCTTGGTAAGATATTCATTGCAGTTTAATGCATCGACAATCACCTATCCTATTTACCTTGTGAGCATTTAGCATTCTGTCGAATATTCACATTGGGGATCCTAGTTTCTCCCTATCATATTTTATCTTATTATTTTTAAGTTATTGCTTCGACAACTACTCTCACATTTATCCCATTTTATCTATTTATTGCACTAACATTAATAGACAAAAGGCAACCATCCACGTGGGATCGATATCCGATAAACTCATATCTGTCCACTATACTTGCATCGACTGTGTATGCTTAGACATTATTACTATGACATTAAACAACCAATCACTTTACAATCCAAAAACCAAATAAAGCCTAATAAAATTTTAAGCAAAATAAATGTTTAGTCAAAAGTCCTTCCTATTTCCACATGTCAAGTTCATTCCTAGTCTCAAGAATTACCTGAGATGTTTGAAGCTATGGGGTGAGCTAACTAGCTCATTATGAGTCTAAAATAGTATAAGCACTCAGTTAATCATACGGACAATAAACTCCAATATAATATAACACCAAACATAGTATAAAACATTATCATTAGAATGTGTCATGGACATAATACAATACAAAAAGATTCTTGCCTAACTATCCGCTATACTCCATGAGTTCCCCAGTAGCCATCTGCCAATCTCCAAACATTACGAGCTGTGCTCGATGTGGTTAAACCATTATTATAAATAATTTAGTAATATTGTCATTCAATATGCAATATAATCACCATTCTACTCGTTACTCCCAGTGAAATGCACTAACAACATTAATGTAAACTTAATCTGCCACCGTTACTCTATGAAATTCCTCCGTCATCCATAATATCCCACACCATGCACATGCATTATGTGATGCAAGATACAAACAAGTAAATGTTTCCAATACAATTACATTTCAGTGGCATGTTTCACATGCCTTCATTATATTATTCATTTCCATTCAGTGCTAACACTTATCAAGTGTTTGATTTCACAATCAATTCGATGACATTCTAACATGCCTCAGTTTCATAATAATTTCATAAGCAGTTTAACATGCTACAAAAATAATTTTCTGATGCATGTGTAGCAACTTTCAATTAATTTATTCCATGGCATCTCACTCAAGTATACAATTTGAACTTTCAAACTCTTATTCCATAATAACACATGCTATACAAAAAACCAACAACATTTAATAATAAATCAATCATGTTATATCATATCATTTCGAAATAATCAATTTTGCATTCATATAATTTGTTAGGGCTCGAAACGTACTTGGTTCGTTCACCTTTAAATTACTTATTAATTTAATCAATCTAATCTAGTAAGCTTAATTACCATATTAAATAATAAAAATACATATCTATCATTTATTTAGTAAGTTATAACCCACACCTTAATTTTGAAAATCACAGCACTAAATCGCAAAATCCCCACTTCCGGTCCTAACCCTTAGATGAGCATATATCCAAAATTAGCACCTAATACGATTATATACGATTAATGACCAGCCTTAAATCACCTAAAGGGGTTCAGCCTAAGTAGTGTTTCAAGCACGAATTTCCAGATTCAGATTATCAAGCAAACTTACATTATATTGATATGAAACTCGTGTGCGATTGAGATCTTCAATCACAGTTGAACCGGGACATTTAAATCAGAATCTAAACATAATTAATACCCAAATATCAGGAACCAAAAACCCCATTCAAAATTTAAATCAATCGGCCAAAACAAAAATTATTAACAAAGCAAAATCGTGCAAGATCTAGCACAAATCTACACTTTGCACTACCCATTACCCAGATCA
The DNA here is from genome assembly GCF_025698485.1 of Gossypium arboreum. Classification (NCBI taxonomy): domain Eukaryota; kingdom Viridiplantae; phylum Streptophyta; class Magnoliopsida; order Malvales; family Malvaceae; genus Gossypium; species Gossypium arboreum. The sequence continues at coordinate 43,719,578 of NC_069074.1, read as the reverse complement.
GAGTTGTTAGATGAACGTCTTGGTTAATTACTCAATTAGGAATGTCTAAATCAGATCAAAATAGAGGGTAAATCCCAAAAGCTTATATAGTAGGGCTGAAAAATAAAGTGAAATGTCAGTCCCAAAACAATGGTGTTCTAAAAGGGGTGGCAACACCATTTGAGACGATAAAAAAATACAGATCTGGGGCGGCACAAGGAGGGATCTTTGGACAGCCAAAAATAAATTTTTTAAGGGCTAGAATGATGAATTATTGGTTTTAAAAATAACAACCAAAAATTGGCACACAACGCACAACAACAGAGAAAGAAAAATAGAACTTATCGACACTAATTCGAATAAGGGAGAGGGGGTGACGGTGAACAATTGGGAGGCTGATATAGGTGGCTTAGGGATGGATTTAGGGAAAAAAATGGTTGGTTTAAGGGGTAAAAATAACCAACAAAGTGGCTGGAAAAATAAGGGAAAAGGCTTAGCAAAAGGAGGTGGCACAATAATGGTGAAATCCTAGAGAAAGGAAGAAACTTTAAGAGGAAAAATGAGAGAGGAAAGTGGAGGAGCGGCTAAGGTTGATAAAAAAATGACTAAAGGCTAAAAAATAAGTGAAAAATGGTATTTATACCTAGGCTACTAAGCTTGGGTGGCACAAAAATAGGGGGATGGAGAAAAATTAGCAAAATTAAGCTATTTTGCAAGGGAATGGAATCAAACTTGAGTCCTTGATGTAATTACATCATCTCCATGTTTTCTTTTAACCACTAAGCCAATAACTCATCCTTTAAAAAATTTTACAACCTTTAAATAAAAAATTTGGGATGTTACATAATTAATCGGTGGATACTCGCTTATCTCTCGACCTCACTTTTTCCGCTAGGATAAATTACAATTTACTCAGTTCGACTTGTCTCTCGATCTTGTCTCCCCTATGATAACTTCCTAGGATTTAGGAGCGCATCATTTATACCAACTAATCATATTATGAACCGTTATTCTTTTGTTAATTGATCAACTTGATGAATCAATTGGTTCAATAATCAAAACATGCAAGATATGAATAAAGCATAAGATTTATTTTAATATTCATACAAACATTAGTTGATCAAGCTAACGAAATATAAATAAAAGAATAAAATAGAATAGTAAAGAGAATGCTCATTAATATATATTGAAGCGCAGATCCAAACCAATCTTTGCTCGCTATTGTCTTCACATCGGAATAGAAAAGTCCCGACTAAAACATAAAAGAAAAGAAAACTAAAAATTGTGTTTGATAAAAAGGTTGATGGATTGATTGATTTATGGATGCCCTAATTTGTGTACAGAAACATCTTATTTATAGGCTGAAAGTGTGCATCATATGCCCGATATACCTCCGATACTTTGGGTTCAAGTAAGAAATAAAATCTTCAGGAATATGCCAAAATAAGGTTGGGACGTCATTCTTGCTTGTAGCCCACGTTCAGGCTATGGCCCAACATAGGCTGCTATGGCTCAAGACAAGGCTGTTGTAGCTCAATATAGTGTGTGTAATGCAACACGAACATTGCGTGTCACACCACAGACATTGCGTGTCGTACTATGGAAGACTTTTTGTGGCTTTAGACATTTTTGCTATGCTTTCATAGCCTGGGAAGCTTTTGCATCACTCGTCCTAAGTTTCTACGTTAATTGGGCCTAAAATTAAGCCTTTTGCACACTTAAAAACACAAATTAACCCTACCTAAAACCCATTTCGGCCTAATAGGTCAACACTAAAAAATGTGTTAAAATACTTATTTTTATTAAATTTTAATCGTAAGTCCTAAATATTAAAAATCCAATATTAAATTCTAAATTGGCTAGAAAACAATCTCCTTAAGTACAGAATTGACTCGGATTAACTAGTACATTTGATAATAGGATATTATTTTAGCCACACCCTTGAATAACTTAGCTCCATTAGCTCGGAGCCTCTCAGTCACTGATCCACGAGCACTAGATCTAGACTAGATTTTGGCAACCCTCTGAAGCACTCTTAACATGGCATGAGATAGTGCTTCATCACCCGTTTATGATTCCAGCGACCAGGTGCAAGTGGGTCCTCTCTAAAATTAGCCTCAGGAGTCGGAGTATCGTCTTGAGGCACAAACAGCTCAATTTGAGGAGCTTAGACGAGCCTACCTCGGATGCTCATAGTGAATTTCTGAATATCTATAGTCTAACTTGTATTTACAGTCTTAGAGAATGCAGCAGTTAGTTAAGAACGACATTGGAGTATTGAAATTATTTTGAAAACACTGTAAAAATATATATGTGGCTTGGTACCTAACAAAATCTCTTTTAAAAAAATGCATGCAGACCTCACTAATCCCAAAGTCTGAGTTCTAAAACTTTAGGCTCTGATACCACCAAATGTAACATCACCAACCCGGCCCAAATGTTATGTCCGAGTTATGAAAGTCACACTAGCCATCGAAATGACTCAGTAAAACATTCAGGTTTCAGAAAAAATTGGTAAACCCATTTCATAAAAAATATTCAAGTTTTTATAGAGGGTACCGATACCAGATAGTAAAGTATCGATACTTAATTAAGTATCGATATGGTTTAGGCATCCTGCCAATTTTGAATTTTATAAAACGTGATCAATCTGTAACGATACTTTTATATGTATACATGAATTTGTTTTAAAAACCATTTATTTGGTCAAGTATTAATATAGATGCCAAGGTATCGATACTTTTTGCCAGAATTGGTGAAAAATGCTTTTTAGAAAAACAATTTCGATTCCGTTTAAAGAAAGCTCATTAATTTGACCCGTTTTAGGAAAAACATCAGTTTAATTTAGTCATCTTGTTCATTTAATTTTAGTTTTGAAGTTTGTTAGGATATCTTATTTGAACCATTTAAATAAAAATGATTTAATCGTATTGAAATTCTTAGCCATGATCGAGTTTATTGTCAAAATGAGTAATGCTAAATCCCAAATAAAACTTACAAGTAATGAGTCCATGCCATAGACCATTTAATAAAACAAAAACCAAACAATGTTTATAAAATAAATTAAAATTGTAGAGTCTGAGCCCTTCCCTCTTGAGTTAACTTGAAAAAAGGGAAACTAAGTAATGAGCTATGAAGTTCAGTGCGGTCTTAGCACAAACAAATAAGTACATAAAAAGTAAATATAGCATACAAGCTTTCAGAAAAAATATCATATTAGATTATCAGTCTTACGGTGATTTTTAATAAGCATACAATAAACATGAATGATAGTGCAATTTTCCTACCCTTCAATTCTCTACACACTACAGTAGGAGTTCCCCAGACCTTATCCAACCCTACACACCATATCAGTAGAAACATTAGCTTTTGCGGATGAATAGCTAGTATTGCGGATAAACTACCAGTAAAATAGTTATTTGATCGATAAATTGATCCTACATTAAATGCTTGCACTTCCTTCTTTAAAATCGAAAAATCCCATGCAACAATATGGCATACTAACGATGACAAAAAATAGTAAATGTAACAATGTTATCATGTTATTATCATGCGAACAATAATAGTTTGGAGTTTAAAATAGTAACATTTGGCATGCAAAAGTAAAATATGCAGAATTAACACTGAAACAACATTAGTCACATATTCATCGTTAACAATTCAAGAAATGGCAGCATTCTACAACTAAGCTACCATACACGATTTTGTTTCCAAGTTTCAATCTGTCGGTTTCTCATACCTCATCAAAGGTTATTTTCTAATTAGATATGACGTTACTTGATGCAACTAAAATCGTTAGAGTAATATAAGTAACATTTTTAGACAAAATCAGCAACCAATCACCCGAATATACACTTGTACATTCTACCAAACACTCACACAGACACGACAACATACGGTTAAGGCACACACCTTCACCTTACACACCCGTGTTGCACTTCCTTAACTCGGATCTGATATAATTCTCCTAGATTTAACCCTTCAAACATCATACATACACAAAACACACATGAATTAGAATCGATGGTTAAGGATTACGATAAGATCTAATAGAAATTGATTGAACAAGTTAGTAAAGAGTGAATCGCAACTCAGTTGCAAATCTAGAAATGGATTCTAGCCATTAGGAAGGGATTACACTTACCAACCTACGGCAATAGGAAACAATAGCAATCATCGATAGTCTTAAGCCCCACTAAAATTTGAACTTATGAGAGGTGAATTGGCAAGGAGAAAAGAAATGGTAGCCCAAGGGTGGAGGATGATGTGGCAATCAGAAAAATAAAGGAAGAAAAGAATAAAAAAAGAAAAGAGAGAAGAAAGGAAGAGGGACGCCGCAAAGGGGAGGGAAAAGAGAGAAAGGGAAAATAACTAGGGAAAATGGAAAAGAAAAAAAAGGGGTGGCATAGCAAAAATTCATTTAAGTACCTAGGGTTTCGGCACACTAGGATTTTCTACACTAGAAATTACGAAGGTATCGATATTTGTTAGTAAGGTAACGATACTTGCATAAGTATAGATATAGTTTTCAATATTTTAATAGGTCAAGGAAAACAGAAGCCCAATTGTATATTCAAATAGAAAATTAAAATAAATCAAACAGTTACAGATATAACCTAAAAACTTAACCCGTATTTTGGGGCGTGACATGCTAAGTTAAAAATAGGGGTGAGCAAAACTTGATTCGATTCACAAAAGTCGATTTTTTTTCAAACTTTGAGTTAATCTATCAAGTTATTCAACTCAATTAAGTAATTCAATTTTGAGTGGAGTTGAATTTTAAAATTCGAATAAAACGAATAATTTGAATACCAGATTAGTGTAAATACCCCTTTCTTTTCTATGAATTTTAAAAATGATCAAATTGGTCTCTCTCTTAACAAAAAGTACAAAATAAATCAAAATAAATTTTAAAATTTTAAAATAATTTTAAACTTCAAAATATTTATAAAAATTCCAAAATTATTAGTTTCACTATTAAATAGTAATTTTAATCATGTTAATCAAAGTTACAAAGATATTATTCCAAGATCGATTCTTAGATAAGATTTTATTTTTCCATTTTAGTTAGTAATCTATGGAAAGAGATTAAAATTGCAACATATTGAATATTTATATATTTTTAAATATTTAAATTTATTGAAAAATCAATTTATCACTTTATTAGTAAGCAATGAGTAGGAAGTATTTGACAGGGAGTAAATTGAGCTTCGGATCAGCCACGATTAAACTTGGATAAAAATATTGAAAAACTCAAATTATTGTTTGACTAGTCTCAATTTAATCCATAAAGAAGTCTGTCAGCAAACTAGGATGTAATTTTAGCTACAAACTCGTCAATGTACTTCTTTGAACTTCCACCATGATCAACTGCCTTTATAGCCAAATTCTTCCACTTGATTGAATTCTTCTTAATCTCATTGCCCCTTTTGCGTCCCATTACTACCTCATTTATGCACTGTTTTATTGTCTCTCTTCTCGCAATGCATTTCTCATCAGCCAAAGCTCTAACCCCAATCCCCCAAACATCTTCAACATACTTTGCATTAGTGGCTTGGTCATCCCATTATGGTATTGCCACCATTGGAACCCCTAAACCCAAACAATGGCTCACAAAATAGCCTACAAACCCATGTTTTAAGACCTTCAATTGAAGGCACCATTGAACAATCAAACCTTTTGCTCAAGTCTAGTGTTTGAAATTATCGAGTAGCTTGGGCTCTTTTGGTTCTCTCACAACCCATAAAAAGTAGGCATTGGTTCCTATTAAAACCTAAGATATCTCAACTATTTGTTTAGATAATAGGGTGTTCCTGAAGATGCTTTTCGGCTTAAATTGTTTCCATACTTTTTTAGAGATCATGCAAAAGCATGGTTGAATGGTTTACTGTTGAGAATAATTGCTTTATGGAATGATCGTTGCCAAAGATTTTTGCTATGGTATAATCCACCAAACATAAATGTTAAGCTTAGATGGCCAATTATGTGAAGTTTATGAAAGATATAATATTAAAGAAGCACAGATTGGGAGAATCTGAGACTGTTGCTCTCACTGAAGGGTGCACAACAATGTTGATGAATAAATTACCTCCAAAGTTGAAGGACCTAGGGAGTTTCACTATCCCATATTCAATTGGAAATCATTATGTTGGTAAGGAATTATGTGATTTAGGAGTGAGTGTAAATCTAATGCCTAAATCTATTTTTAAGAAGCTGGGAATTGGGAAAGCAAGACCTACTATGATTACGTTGCAACTAGTTGATCGGTCCTACACACATCCGGAAGGTAAAATTGAAAATGTGCTAGTAAGAGTAGATAAATTTATTTTTCCTGTAGATTTCCTTATTCAAGAATGTGAAGCTGATTAGGATGTGCCAATTATTCTTGGAAGACCTTTTCTTGCTACTGGTAGCACTTTAATTGATGTGCAGAAATATGAGCTAACCATGAGGGTAAATGATCAACAAATTACTTTTAATTTGATGCCTTAAAATGTGCTGATAAGAATGAAGAATGCCACGCCAATAGGCTGATAGAAATAGAAGTAAAGGAATAGTTCGTAAAATTTTGCCACAGAAATTCTGATAATGATGAAGACTCACTTGAGCGAAGTGACGCAGTAATTTTTTAGGACATTGGTGAACTTATGGAAGCCAAGCAGTTTTTGGATAGACCAGGGAAGAAGTTTGAATTTTTGGATTTATCCTATTACTTATTTAATCCTCCTAAACCTTCTATAGAGGAACCTCCCACACTGGAGTCAAAACTTTTGCCGTAACATTTAAAATATGCATATTTGGGAGACAACAACATTTTACCGATAGAAATTTCTATGAAGTTGACACCTGAGCAAAAGGTAAAGTTGTTAGAAGTCCTTCGGTATTCTAAGAAGGTATTAAGATGAACCCTTGCTGACATAAAGGGAATTAGCCCTACTCTCTACATGCATAAAATTTTGTTGGAGGATTGACATAACAATTCTATTGAATAGTAGAGAAGATTGAATTCGATCATGAAAGAAGTTGTCAAGAAAGATATTATCAAGTGGCTTGATAGTGGAATTATTTACCCGATTTTAGATAGCTCATAGGTGAGTCTTGTACAATGTGTACCCAAGAAATGAGGTGTCACAACAGTGAGTAATAATAACAATTAGCTCATTCTGACTCGCACTGTCACGTGATGAAGAATATGTGCGGACTATCGCAAGCTTAAAAAGGCAACTAGAAAGGACCATTTTCCTCTACCATTTATTGATCAGATGTTAGATAGATTAGATGGGAAAGTTTTCTACTATTTTTTGAATGGTTACTCAGGGTATAATCAGATTACCATTCCTAATGACCAAGAGAAGACCACCTTCATGTGTCCATATGGAATTTTTGCATTTAGATATATGTCATTCAGGTTAAGTAATGCCTCGACAACCTTTCAACATTGTATGATGGCCATATTCTCAGACATGGTGGAAAACTTCCTTGCAGTCTTCATGGACAATTTCTCTATATTTGGCAATGATTTCAAAGATTGCTAAAAAAAATCTGAAATTGATTTTGTGTCATTATAAAGAAACAAATCTTGTTTTGAACTGGAAAAAATGCCACATCATGGTTCGTGAAGGAATTGTTCTGGGGCATAGGATATCACAGCGAGGGATTAGAGTGGACAGAACAAAATTTGAAATAATATAAAATTTACCACCTTCCACCAGTGTCAAGGATATTAGAAGTTTTTTAGGTCATGTGGGATTTTATAAAAGATTCATTCAGGATTTCTCAAAGATATCTAAACCTTTGTTCACCTTACTAGAGCAAAATAGACCTTTCAATTTTGATAAATATTGCTTAGTAGCTTTCGAGGAATTGAAGAAACAGTAGGTAGCAGTACCAATTGTAATAACTTCGGAATGGACACTGCCTTTTGAACTCATGTGTGACGCTAACGATTATGCTATGGGAGTAGTGTTGGGGCAAGGGAAAGACAAAGTACTACGTGCAATATATTATTCGAGTAGAACCCTGACGAATGCATAGCTTAATTATACCACCATGGAAAAGGAGTTATTGGATGTGGTGTTTGCATTCGATAAATTTCGCTCTTATCTAGTTGGTACCAAGGTCACAATCTACACAGATCACTCTGCTATTAAGTATTTGGAGAGCAAGAAAGATGCCAAGCCAAGATGGATTAGGTGGATACTCTTGTTGCAGGAGTTCGACTTGGAAATTAGAGATTAAAATAGGACTGAAAATCAAATGGCTGGTCACTTGTCAAGCTTAGAATTTGGAAATGAAGATGGCAATGACAAATTTATTAAAGAAGACTTTCTAGATGATTAGTTGTTAGTTTCCATGGCATTACCTTGGTATACCGATATAATGAACCTTTTAGTAAGTGATGTGATGCCATTTGATCTCAAAAACCAAAGAAGACAAAAATTCCTCCATGATTACAAGCATTATTATTGGGATGAACCTTTTCTATTTAAGCATTATGCTAATCAGATAATTAGAAAATGTGTCCCTTATGACGAAATACATAACATTCTATAGCATTGTCATTCAACTTCTTACAAAGGGCACTTTGGAGAAATAAGAACTACTGCCAAAATACTTCAGTCAAGATTTTATTAGTCGAGTTTGTTTAAGGATGTTTATGAATTTTATCAGTCATGTGACCATTGTCAGGGGATAAGAAATCTATTTAGGAGACAGGAAGTGCCGCTACAAAATATTCTGAAGATTGAGTGGTTTGATGTATGAGGAATAGACTTTATGGGTCCATTTCCACTATTAATAGGCAACCTGTACATACTGTTGGCAGTGGACTATGTCCCTAAGTGGGTTAAAGCTATTGTGTTTCCTACTAATGATGCAAAGTCAGTAATGAAGTTCATGCACAAAAGCATTTTTACAAGATTCGGTACACCTAAAGGCATTATTAGTGATGAAAGATCTCATTTTGACTGCAAACTAGTGCTAATGCCTTGCATAGGTATAGGGTGATACATAAGATTGCCACGGCATATCATCCCCAAACAATGCACAAGCTGAGATTTCTAATAGAGAAATTAAAAAGATTCTAGAAAAAATGGTGAACCCAACTCGTAAGGATTGGTCCTCCAAACTAGATGAACCTTTGTGGGCCTATCGTACTATATTTAAAACATTGTTAGGGATGTCACCTTTTAAGCTTGTTTGTGAAAAGCCATGTCACCTACCTATTGAGCTCAAGCACAAAAAGCATTTTGGGCTATTAAAAAGCTGAACATGGATTGGGTCACTACTGGCCATAAAAGGTTGTTAGAACTAAATGAAATGGGAGAATTCAGGGTACATGCATATGAAAGGCTAAATTGTACAAAGAGAAAACCAAGCGTTGGCATGATAACAAAATTATGCCAAGGCAATTTGAACCAGGGCAACAAGTGTTGTTGTTCAACTCTAGGCTCAAGTTGTTCCATGGTAAATTAAAATCTTGCCAATTAGGTCCCTTTGAAGTACCTCAAGTACACCCGCATGAAGCTATTAGTATCAAAGACCTGAAAATAGGGGTTACATTCAAAGTTAATAGACAACACTTAAAGCACTACTGGGGTGCTTATGTAGATCATGGCAAGCAATCCATTGACCTCCAAGATGTTTGAGTTAGCATTTTTTTTCCTTTCTTTAATTGCTTTAATTTCATTTAATCTTTATTTTCTGTTATCATTAATTATTTAATGTTGTTTCATTTTTTTTATCTTTGATTAATGAGCAGTTTTTCCATATTTTCAGAGACAATAAAAGTATGGGATTATCAGTTGTGATACTAAGAGGACTTTACCGTAGCATCTTAAAATGAAATTATGCTGCAACAAATTGGGTGAATGAATGTCGAGGTACGAGGTAACATAGGTTGATCGGACAAAAAAGTCCAAGGGAGAGATTTTTGGATAACTGGGCCCATTCTGTTACTTAGGACCCAATAAGGAAAAGCCAAAACTTTTATTTTAGGGCTAGGTCACCTCACATTTTCCCCCAAAAAATCCCCTTATTTTTCCCTCCTTTATGCCACAAAGATTACTCTGCACATTTCATTTTTCTGAACTATCAACATTATCTCCTCTACTTACCTCTTTTCAACTACTTACGTCTCTACATTTCTCACAAAGTTTCCATCTTTATCATTTCTTTCTCTTTAACTTCTCATACATTTCTTCTAACCACATTTTTTGAGATTTCTTTATATCCTCCTTTAATAGCACAAGTAAAGACTGCTTCAAAGGTTTCTGAATCATCGTGGGCCAGCACTACGTTACCTAAAACCTTTTTCAACAATGTCACGACCACAAAATACAACAATAACATCTCAAAGTGCCCCTTTTTATTTCGAACAAGGGTTATTGTTCAAGGATGAACCACACATGGGCTATGACGAGTCTGTGTCCTCTATCGTAGAGAAGAACAGGTGGAGTATTTTCTGTTTGCACCCTAAGGACATTTTTGGGAAGGTTGTTCATGAATTTTATGCACATGTTAATTCACCTGATTCTCATTTTATCTATGTTCGTGGCACTTCAATTCTATTTGATGAAGATCATATTAACGCCCAATTTGGGATAGCTGATGTGTAAGATGAATATATACCCTTAGCTGACAATGTCACTACTGATGGATTGACTCAAGTCTTGAATGATTTATGTGTCAAAAGTACACATTGGACTGTTTCCATTCAAGATTGCTATACCATTGAGAGGGCTTCTTTAAAGCCTATTAGGAAAGTATGGTACCATTTTCTGAAAAGTCGCCTCATGCCATCGACTTAAAATATGACTGTTTCAAATGAGATGATGCTTTTATTACACTCCATCATCATGGGGAGAAGAATCAATATTGGCTAGATCATTTTTTAGGAGGTGCACGGTGTGCTAAGAAAAATGCTGGCAGCCTAAACTTCCCCTCCTTTCTTACTACTTTGTGCTGCACCACTAGAGTCCCTCTCAATGCTGATGAGTATGTCACCCTCAATAAGGGTGGACTGTCCCGAGCCATTTTTGCCAAATTCCAAGGCATTGATGCTGCAAAACCAACTTAGCATAGTCAGGCTACCACTTCTACTATTGCACATTTTCCCACGGTAGCACCCTCGACATCTCGCAGCTCCTTCAAACAGCAACTGGAGCAAAGAATTTCCCTTTTTGAGATTCAGCAGTTTAAATTAGCTGAAGTGATGGTCAAGGCTTAGGAGCAGTAGGCTTAATATTGGACTTATGTGAGGAGCAGAGATTTAGCTCTTAAAAGATCTCTGTAAAAGAACTTTACAAAGCTGATGCTAGAATTTCCTACATTACCCACCCCTTTGCTCCCAATTCTTGAAACCGTAGAGGAGCCAACTCAAATTCTTACTACCAGCGCTGAATTAGCGAATTTGGGAACCATTACTGATAAAGGGGAAACTGTTTCTGAGGAGCTTAAAAAGACGAAATCATTAAATCTTGATAATGAATAAGAAAGAGAGAAAGATGAAACTGTTATTGCCATTACTGCCACCATGAAAGGTCGGACCTTGTTCCATCCACCCTACCAACTTCCACGACTGATCAAGACCATGACATCGATCATCTTATTGATGAGCTCATGGAAATTGATGAGGGGGATGAAAAAACCCCATGAAAAGAAAGCTGCGGTATAAAGTCAGTACTCGTAAATCCACTTGCAGGGCCGAATGAAGTAACTACACTCCAATTCAAGCCAGGGAAGTTTTTTTTCTCTACCTCATACATTTTATTTCTTTTGCCATGACATTTTCTATACATATCTATATTTTTTTTTGTTACAAATTTGTACGTGCATTGATGCATCCTTTAGGTTTGGGGGTGTATTGTGCATTTATGTTACATTATATTTCTAGTACATATGCTCATTCTAGTCTTGTTAAATTTGTTTTACCACTGCCACATAACTAGTAAGTACTGTTTTGCCTATGCAGAGTAAAATATTTACTTATGATGTTCGATGATGAGTTTGAATTCTTAAATACACTTAAAACATATGATAGGGGATTAGGTGAATTTAGCTTAGGTTAGGTTGCTTGAAGATTACCTCCTAAAAATGAGATGTCCTAACCTCAGTTATTTTTGGACTATAGCGAGTATATTTTAATGAATTTAAAGAATTTTGAAGTCAAACTCAATCACATTGCCACATCATTACTTAAATAAAAGACAATAGACACTCTAATGCTTAGAATTGCTAAGTAAGTCAGGTCTACTTTGTTTGCTCCATCGTGTTGTTGAATAGAAAGGTGAGTTCAAGTAAGAGTGTGTAATAAAGAAAAGAAAATTAGGGGCACTCCACTGTTGTAACAAGCTAAGTAGCTAAGGAGGTAGTTGTTTGCTCTATCCATATTCTAAGTTAAAAGCCTTAGCCTCAAGAGTGATTTTTATTTAAATTATGACATGATTAAGTACTAGGTAATTCAATGTGTGCTCCATTGTGATTATCAAGTCAAAGAATTTTGTAACATTCTAAATCCCCTAACATACTTAAAAAAAAAAAAGAAAAAAACAAATACAAATAAATATTTTTAGTAGGCTTAGAGTAAGGGTTACAAAGTAACTTGAGTTTAGGTAACAAATGAACTGAGCAAATTAGAAGATGTTTGCTATGGCTAGAAAGCATACATGAGTACTTAGGAAATTTTGTTTTTAGGGAGCAATTTTCTACACTATCTTTGCTAAGCAAACCTTTGAAACTCGAACAAGTTTTTAAAGATAGAAGATTGTTGAAAACTGAAGTATATATTATTCTTTGAATGGACTGGCAGTATAAGGTGGTTAAGTGCGTAGGCAAAATTTGTTGCATTCAAGTATTTGTGTATATTTTGCTTGAGGACAAGCAATAACTCGGGTTTGGGGGTATGATAACTCTTGAAAAGAGTTATATTTCATGTCTTTAGATCTAGCTAATTGTCTGTTCTTAGGTACATTTAGTTGCATTTTAGGACATTCCATTAATATTTTTCTTATTTTAGCATTACATTAAGAGCTTGGACTGTACTTAAATGTTAGTTATTTTTTAATTGCTTATGTAAGGGTTGTGTGTAGTGGTGGATTGGCAGGTGCAGGATAAGGAACAAGAAGTAAATGAGTGAAGGTTTATCGGGGCAAAGGGTTGGACAGTTTGTCAATACAAATGTTGTGTAATGTCGGGAATATGTCCAGTTAGCACCCAAAGCGTACGGGCCTTAGGCCCAGTTGAACTTGTACCAGATATATCTACCTGAAAAAGAGGGAAAAAAATTATGGGCTGTTGGATTTACCCTAGGGAAATGATTATAAAAGCCAAATAAGGAAACCTTAAAAGGGCGAAAAAAACAAAAAGAGAAAAAAAAAAAAGGAATCTTTAGGCAAAAAAATAGAGGGTAGTGGCTGAGTAAAGACGGGAAGAGGAAGACGAAGGCAACCCCTCTCAGCCACCACAGGACACTACATCTCTGGAGTGTGGGCTAAATAAGGGTAATTTATCTTCCCAAAATTCTTCCGTTATTTCTTGATTACTCTTTGTGAATTGATTTGATAGAAATGATATTGAATGGTACTTTGGATTTGAATTTTAATTGCCAACCCATGAGCTAAATATCATAGGGTTGGATTACTTGAAGAAACTCATAATTAGGAGACGACAGAAGTAGAGGCAAGTGTTCTAAAGGGCGAGACTATTTGGCAAAGAAGCTAGTCAAGAATCAACCAAGGCATCGAGATTGTTTTGAGACGATTCCAACTAATTTTATTCTGAGGACACAACAACGGCGTTGCGAGAATAGGTGGGGGAGAATGTCATGGGTCACGGATCAAAGCTCGTGACCATTGAGCACAGAATGCGTGAAACTCGTGACCATTGTCTTATAGAGTTCAAGTTATTAAATGGGGCTCATTTGACCCAGATGAACTGGCTCGATTCGTGGAACCCGTGGAGATGCCCATATTCTTGAAGCCTTAGTCTCCAAGTGAAACACTCCAGTAAAACTAGAGTTACCAGGATAAATAGTGTAAATCCTAAAGGGATAATATTGTATAAAAAATCCCTTAGGACTCTCAATTATAGATAGGTTGTAATCTTGACTATAAATGTAACTTAATTTGTACCGTTGGTTCTCGGGGAGATCAACTATAAATAGAGGCCTCCCTCTTTATTTTTAATCACTTCATTTTTTCTAAGCTAAAGAATTTTAAGAGCATTTACTCAAACATCTTGTGTGAATCACTTTCCTTTGGTTTTTTTGTTCTTCTTTTTTCTTTCAATACGAGTTTTCTTTCGTTATATTTTGGTGCCTTAGAGAAATTTTGTGCATAATGTGACCGACTAATAGAACACCTAGCGGTTTGTGACTACGAATGTAACAGCCTGTTTTTCAGTGGTGCCAAAAATAATGGTTTTGGGTTCACTAATCTAACAAGTAAGTCCATAAAAATTATTTAATATTTATGAGTCAAATATAGTATTATATTAAACATCGAAATAATTACTAACCAGAACCCATTATAAAAGACAATACTATTAGGTTTTTTCAACCTATTATTTCAAAACACATTAAATGCTACAATTACCTCCTTCTCAACACGTGTTTGAATTTATTGCCTGTATGTCAACAATACTATTCCGCGAATGTTTCTAGCCTTCAGAGTAGTGCATTCATTATTGAATATAATAGAATTTTTTTTTCAATATTCATAAAAATATTTATATTTCACTATTAAAATAAGTCATAAATTTATACCTCATCACTAATAGGAAGTGAACAGTTAGACAACTAATAGGAGTTAAGAACGACATTCTAAAATATGATAATGATTGAAGCAAGTACAAGCATCTGCACATACCCTGATATTTGCTACTTGATGCCAAGAGCATCTCTCGATAAAGTGTTGCAAGCATGGCTACCCCCCAACTATAAATATTGGCACTGCTCAAATCTAGAAGGCATACAAGGTAGCACAAACTAACTCGGTTGCCAGACTTATCAAGTATCAAAATCTTCCTAATAAGACTCATAATTATGAACTGAGATGCGATTTGAACCTCTACTTCTATCGCAGTCTCGGGTAGCATCGTCAAAGAGTCCAATCAAGTGTGGAAAATGAAATTCCCTTTCCATCTACCCTCTAAAGATAACTCCCAAGCAACTCTTGGCAAACTACCATCATGTTTGATATTGATTCTCCAGTTAGACGTAATCTATCAACTGGAAGACTAAGTTGTAATGTAACATCTTCGAAGGTAATCGCGGACTCACCACAAAGCAAGTGAAACATATAGGTCTCTGGCCTCCATTGCTCCACCAATGCAGCTATGAAATGCAGATATATTTGGAAGCTCTAAATCAAAATCGCGTACCTGAAATTGACTCCATCTAAATATGTTTGAATCCTCAAGTCAATACCATTGAAATAATTGTGATGCAACAAGTTGTGCAATGATCGATCCACTTCCTACACAAAATCTACATCACACAAGTGTTAGTGTACACATTGTAAAGTTTTTAAAGAGAAGTTTGTAATATTTACCATTTCCAATATTTCATATGATGCATGCGAAAATTATAACAATACCATTTTCCTAAACCTAACAAATATAAAATATTTCCACAATGTCAAACAAATATAATTTTACTTATAAAATATTACTAATGTCTATTTCATTATAATAATTACAAATATATTACTTATAAAATAAACAATTTTCAATTAATTAAACAAACAAATTACAAGAAAGTAAACAATTAATTTTCACTAATAAAAATATTATTAATATCTAATTCAGTATAATAATTAAAAATATATTCAACATATTTCACAAAATTGCTTATTTTCAATTAAAAAACCTAAACCATTGAATTAACAAACAATTTTAATTTTTACATTATCAATATAACATATTTAAAATTCATATATACTTACAATTCTTGTCGATAATAACTTTTTTTATGAAAAGTTGATAATAACTTTAAACTTGCAAAACAAATCAATAATATAACCACCTAATTAATTTAAATTAAGTTGATGGAGCTTGCCTAAATTTAAAAAAATTCCATCAATGTATTCCGTAAATAAATTCATTTTTTGGGTGGTTTGGGAAATTTTTCAGATTTTTTTACAATTTTTGGGTAATTTTCGGAAGTGTGGGGAGATGGGTTTTTTGGAGTGAATGGTTGTATTTTTTTTTGGACGTGAAGTTAAATGGGCTTAGGGTGGGGGGTTTATGGGAGGGTGGTTTTAATTAGGTTAATTGGGGTGTTTATTAGATTTAATGTTGGGGAGTCGGGAGTTTTTGGGGGTAAGTGGCCGAGTAGTTGGGGAGCCCCAAATCCGCACTATTCCCTACAGCGTGATTAATAAGGTCTTATATTGATTCCAACGCCAAAATCGACACCAACCCTTCCGATTTGTGTCTGGTAAAATCGAAATTTTTATTTACTATTAGTAAACATATCATTTTAATAAATAAATATTATTTTGATAAAAAATATTAATATATATTATTTTAATAATTTTTCCTTTAATTTTATCTCTAAAATTGTCTTTGATTTTGAAGTGATATAAAAAAATTAAACTATATTCAAAGGTTATTAAATTATTTGTAAATCTATATTTTGATCACTCAATTTTAAAAAATTACAAAATAGTCATTGAACTATTTGAAAGTTTTATTTAAATTACTTGTTATTAAGTTTTTTTTTTTAAAGTTGGGTAGCAAGATCTAGGCAAAGATTTAACGACTCGTAGGGTGGATCAATACCCATCGACAAGTAAAAGAACATACCTTAGCTTCAAGTGGATCTAATGGTCAGTGTCAAATATCGAAAAAAAAAGCTATTTGAATTTTAATTCATAGATTGATGACATTTAAAAATATTTCATAAAAAAAATTGAATTATAGAATAGAATGGAAATGATAACTTTTGATTGATACAGCAGTGTAAACAGAGAAGGCCCTACAATAACGATTTACTAGCTTAGTGATTTAAATGAAAACTTTCAAATAGTTCAGTGATTATTTTATAGTTTTTTGAAGTTGAGTTACCAAAATATAAACTTACTAATAGTTTAGTGACTTTGGGTGAAATTTACCCTATAATGAGCGGGTCGGATCCAGATCTAATGAAATAGGGTTATGTTGTGGATCGTAATCAAACCATAAACAAGTACAAGTTGTGGGTTCGGGTCAAAAAGTCCGAGTTTCTCCAACTTTCTCGCCTCTCACTTGCTTCCTCGTGTTGCTCATCTTCAGTAAGCAGTTACCGTTATGTCCAGTTCCCTTTTTCTTAAAATCTAGAAACCCTAATTTGTAATAACTGTCTCTCTATCTATTCTAGGGTAATTAGGGTTTAGAGTGGCTACTATTTGGGGGAATTAGGTGAATTGAAGGCATGGGTCGATCGAGGACAGTCTCTCGTCCAACTGAAGAGGATCTCAATCAAAGGTCTTCCCTTTTTTATGTTCTTAATTTCATTTATTTTCTCAGCTGTTCCGTTCAAAGATCTTGTTTTCAGTTAAAAATTCGCCCTTTCTTCTGTAGATCCAAAAGGAAAAAGACTGCGTCTGGTAGTGTCGAAAATGTAGAGCTTCCATCAGCAGGTATGACGAAATTTAGGGTCCCCTTTGATTGGTATTTTTATTATTTAATCTTTCTAAAGCTTGTTAGTTGCAAAAGGGATAATAGTAAAATTTTAATAATAAATATATGGTTTTACTTTTATTGATAATAAAATGCACGATTCTACTTTTATATAGAATGATTGCATTTCCAGATAGGGTTGTATTTTAACTATTAGCTCCTATTTTTATCACAAGTAGTTTTACTTTTACTTGGTTAGAAACTTAAGTTTATTTGGAAAAAGAAATAACAAGAAATCGAGTAGAAGTATCAAATCGAACTGAGCCCTAATAAGATGTAACTGGTTTAGCAATGCAATTCTTTTAAGTTTTGAAGTCTTACTTCCTCTTTTTTTTTTTTTTCTTAAAGTGATGACCTTTATGGATGATATTGCGTTTATTGGTTTATTTTGCTCATCTCCATTGATTCCATTTCTTTCAATAAGGTCTTGGGCAAGTACCGAGTGAAGCAAAAGGGCCAGCATTGTATCATTGTAATTATTGTAACAAGGATCTTTCTGGAATGGTTCGGATTAAGTGTGCAGTTTGTCCAGATTTTGATCTTTGTGTCGAATGCTTTTCTGTTGGAGCTGAAATTACTCCTCACAAGTGCAATCATCAATACAGGGTTATGGTTAGTCACCTTCTTTCTATTTACAATTTCCTTTTTCATTTTAGCAATTGAAGGTTATAGCATGATCGCTGATGGTTAACCAAAGTAAAGTATACTAGAGCTTTTGAAAAAAGTCTAAGGAACATGGTTACATAGGTCTTAAGTGAGTTAAAAACAAATTTGTTTTCTGTTCAATACCAATGGCATTTTTTGCTGAACCATATGTTTCATGCGTTTTATTACAACTGCATCCTACAACCTCTCCCTTTCTGTTCTATGCTAGAAAATCTTATTCACCTCTCCTGGAACCTCACTTTGGTGGGACATAACTTGGTGATTACCATCTGTGAATTTGTTTACTAACTGGGTCATCAATTGCTCTCATTCTTTTCATCATCTATGCTATTGCCGTCAGTAATTCTCATAATAAATGATTCCAAACATAGTTTTTCCCCATTTTGCTATTGGTTGGAGTATGCATTTTAATGTTCTTCCATGCAGGACAATTTGTCTTTCCCACTTATTTGTCCAGACTGGAATGCGGATGAGGAGATATTGCTTCTTGAGGTATTCCTATGTACTATCTTGCACTTTTAGGGGTATTTGATTTTTTATTGTTGATTGATCGCATATCTGGCAACTTCTGCTTATCCTCTTTTGTATTCCATTGGATTTGATGGTTAGAGGATGCATGCCTTATTTTCAGGCGATTGAAATGTATGGATTTGGGAATTGGGCTGAAGTTGCAGAACATGTTGGAACCAAGAGCAAATCACAATGTATTGATCACTATAATGCTATATACTTGAACTCTCCTTGTTTTCCTCTCCCAGTAAGACTTGTGTTATAATCTTGGATTTGAAGACATTACCTGGTTATTTTCTAGTAATAATAATTATATTCCATGGTTATTTTCTCAGGACTTGTCTCATGTTATGGGAAAGAGCAGAGAAGAGCTCCTTGCTATGGCCAAAGGGAATGGTCTAGTCAAAAAAGGTTAGACTAAACCCTTTCAAGTAAATCCCGGTTGCTAAATTTTTGCTATCGAGATGACTTTTTCTGGCTGTTTTCCTTCCCATAGTGATTTTTGTTTTGACTGGATCACTTTCTTTTTTCTTCTGGGAACAAGGTTGATCTGCAAATCGTCAATATTCTTGTTTGTCTGATTTGGTTTATCAGAATATTCTTGTCCTATTTTTGCATGTGCTTTAATGAAATGAATTTGCTAAGACTAAATGGTTATTTATGCAGAGTTCACCACACATGGTGAGCTTACCCTGAAACAAGAGTCTCCTGCTGGTGCAAAAGTCAAGTAAATGTCTTCCCTGTTGAATCTTTTCTGTTTTCTTTTTTTTTCCTGCTTTTATTTAAATTTTTATATTTATATGTTAATCTTCTATAATTGATCAGATATGAGGCACCAAGAAAGGAAGATCCAGCTCATCAATCCTCATGTAGCTTAACTGGAGGTATGACATCAGCTATTTTGAGACATCTTTATTGAAAGTGGATTGCCCTTTTGGTTTTCTTAAAGGCATGATTTTGTGGCAATATTAAACATAACACATTGTCTTTTCTGCTTAAAAACAAATATATATTATATCATATAAATGCAATGCATTGTCTTTGATGTCAGAAATAGGGTCCCATATTGATTCAAGGAGTGGTGGTAACACATTCCTAGGTGATGGTAAAAAGACCTCCAACATGGCCCAGATTAAAGATGGCATTAAAGTAGAAGGTATGCTCTCATTTTGTTGTACGTCATGACTGTTGCTTGTGACTTTACATTCTGCATGAAGTCATTGGCTATTGCCTGCATGGAAATGACAATCTAACAAATGATAGTAGGTAACTGTTGCAAAAGGTGGCTTATTCTGAAATGCTAATTAATTATTTTTCTATCTGTAATGTGAGTTAAGAGTTTGTTGAGTTAAGCAACTTCTTTTCCTTCTCCTTTTCCTATTCTTTAATTATTATTTTTAATTTTGGTGATTAATATGATGTAAGTTGTTGGTCATGTTCTGTGGATTTGTGCAAGTACTCTAACATCATTTTTCTTAAACCTTTTTCTTAGAACCTCAAGCAGACAGGAGCATTGGTGAGAAAAAGCCTAGGGTTTTCACTGAGGAGGAACCGTCTATGACTGAGCTGAGTGGCTATAATTTCAAGAGGCAGGAATTTGAGATTGAATATGATAATGATGCGGAGCAATTATTGGCAGATATGGAATTTAAGGATACTGACACCAAGGCTGAGCGTGAATTGAAGTTGCGTGTATTACATATCTACTCTAAAAGGTATTTATCTACAACAATGTGTATGCATGTTGTATATATTCTTGACATGGAAAAGGTTGATGATCATCAGCATTTTTCAATAAAAGGGTCTAAGAGGGAAGTATAGGAAGTGGCAGTTCTTGAAGAAAAAGATAACTGTGTTCTTGATCAATTATAATATACTTTCTGATTTTTCTTACATATATACAAACTCGATACGTAGAATGAAGCAATTTCTCTAAGCACATAATCTTGGTTGGAAAACTACTTGAAGCTCCTCTTAGGTGTTAAGAACAAAACTTTGTGTATGAGTTTTCAACTTCATCACCATCAAATATCAGGATAGAACTTTCCTATAATGTCATGACAATTTGGACTTGACTTCAGAATCTGTCTCTGCATTCGATCTTGAGTGCTGTTGGAGATTTTTAGTGCATTCAAGTTGGAGTGATTTGTGCTTGTGTTCTTTCATTTAGACAGCTCTATGTATATCATTAGAGCTGTATGTCTTATGTGTCTGCTTTTATATTGTCAATTGGCTTTACTAGTAGTTTTATCTTAGTTATAACTGATTGGAAAGATGAACAGCCTTGTAGCATACCATAGTCTGGCATTCAATACCATGCCACATACTACAACTTATGCTGAATCTTGTATTGTTATGTTTGTATCAAATTTGAGAGATTTATGGTATGGTGTTTTATCGACAGGCTTGATGAGAGGAAGCGTAGGAAGGACTTTATTTTGGAAAGAAATTTACTTTACCCTGATCCATTCGAGAGAAACCTCTCACCTGAGGAGAAGGAAATATATCAGCGTTACAAGGTGTTTATGCGCTTCCACTCGAAAGAAGAGCATCGGGAGTTGCTTAAGAGTGTCATAGAGGAGCATCGGATTGTCAAAAGAATACAAGAACTTCAGGTTAAATGCTTGCTTTGTGCTGACTTTGTATGCTTATTTGCTGCTTTCATGCACTGGTGTAGATTTCCACAAAATGAAAATTAGTTTTCAAATGAGATTGAAGTTTGATTACATTATTTTCCTGTTCTGGGAGCACTGAAGCCGAATACTAGGAACTAGAAATCTATGCACCTTTTGACTCGGTTTTGGCTTTCATCTTTTAATCATATAGTTGTATTTCTTCATCTCAAATGGTTCAATTCCACAATGATTGCTATCCCTTGGGGCTGAACCTCCAAATACAACTATTTAAGCATCAAAATTTTGGAACATTATTCAGGTGAATTTATATGCAGGAAGCTCGAGCTGCTGGTTGTCGAACTGCTGCTGAAGCCAATAAATTTATTGAACAGAAGAGGAAAAAGGAAGCTGAAGAAAATGCCCAGAGACTGAAAGAAAGTGTACAAGCTGGTCCTAGTGGTAAAGTGTTATTGCATGGCAGTCCGAGGGGTATTGTGAGGGGTTCCACTGGTTTACAACCTTTTAGTAAAGAATCTTCAACTGTTTTAGGACAAACTACTTTAAGCACTTTGGATGATTGGGATATCACTGGATTCATAGGAGCTGATTTATTGTCTGATTCTGTAAGGATACCCTCCCTACGCTGTTGTATATCGCATAGACATACGGTTATCTTTTACAACCCCAAGTTTAAGTAATT
Organism: Gossypium arboreum; assembly: GCF_025698485.1. Classification (NCBI taxonomy): domain Eukaryota; kingdom Viridiplantae; phylum Streptophyta; class Magnoliopsida; order Malvales; family Malvaceae; genus Gossypium; species Gossypium arboreum. The sequence continues at coordinate 43,697,450 of NC_069074.1, read as the reverse complement.
GAATAACTGTCAAACTTTGGGGATACAGGTGAAAAGCTTAGAGTTTGATTGGAAACTATTTGTGTATATTATTTCGGATTTTGGGTCTCTTATAATGTGCTTGTGTGCAGGAGAAACAGCTTTGCAGTGAGATCAGAATACTGCCGTCACATTATCTCTCAATGTTGCAAACCTTATCAATGGAGATTATGAAGGGAAATATTAGCAAGAAATCTGATGCCCACAACCTGTTCAAAGTTGAACCGGGCAAGGTGGATAGGGTGTATGATATGTTGGTAAAAAAGGGGATTGTTCAAGTTTGAACAAAATTCAGCGCCTCCAATTTTGTAGATTGAAATTGTATAGATCTATGTGATAGGAAGAAGCACAAATAGTGTTGCTCATTTATTATACAATTTATATAAGCAACAACATTTGCATGCTTCTCTCTTGCCATGTTTTACATGGAAAATTACAAGAGAGAGAATTTCCACGTCTGTTTTCCTCCCAAGAAGAGATTTATGTTGCTTCTGAATTCGGGTTCGAGCGCGTATTACAGTATATTTAATGTTTTTATATTTTACTTTATAGGAAAAGTCTAATTTTCTTTTGCTACATTTAAATTTGAAAGTTAATTTTAATATTATATTAATTAACTTATTATTGTTAAATAATAAATTAGAATATAAAAATATTTTATTAAAATTATTTTGAATTAGAAAATTCAATAAAAAATTTTAACTTTACTGGAAAATTTTGGTAAAAAAATTTTAATATAGAGTTAAAGTATATTAGTAAATTTATCTCTAATTTATAAAGATAATGATAAATATCAAATGAAGTGTAGTGTTAGTTTTCAATTTTCACTTAAAAGTGTAGTGACAAATCTGCATATTAACCTAAGTCAAGTCATAGATTTAAGAACAATTAATGCAATTATTATTTAAAAACAATTTGGGAGGGGCTATCTAATCTGTAATGATAAGTTTATTAAATTGATGCAAATTGAATTTTTAACTCGTTGGATATCAACATTAATATTATTATTAATACAGCAGAAGGTGAAGAAATTCAGGAGTAAAAATGCCTTTTTTTCTATTTTTTGCGGGAAAACAGATTCTTAGGAGAATACATGTGAGAATACGATGGAATCAAACCTTGCTCTGCATCTCCTGTAACCAAAAATGGCGACTGAAATTCCATTGTTCAAACTCCCAAATTACCTGCTATGTTACAATTTTTAATGAAATTTAAAAAAAGAAATAACATCACACCCAGAGTAACAAATATGTTCACGTCTTGTGTCTCTTTCGCGAATTCCGCAGAGTGGGCAAGAATCTCAACATCGAATACCGACATCCGAAGAAGCGCAATAGATTCTGGCAATCTTTTTCTTTCACATGATCCCCTTCCCGTGAACTCAAATGGCTGAGGTATGTTCGCCCTTCGTATATGTAACACAGTTGCTGCCATAGCAGTACGCTTAACTTATCTCCACCGATATGCTGGCAATGAAAAGATAAATTAAAGCCAACCCTCTTACCGGCAGTTCCATTGCTGAGCTTAACAATGCCACAAGACCTTCCCTGCTTGCCAACATCACCAGACCCGTGCTGAAAATGGTCGAGTGTTCCGGCGGTTTGTACCTCAATGGCGGCCATATAAGGAAACTCGTATATGCAGACATCACTGTTACGTAAATTGTGCTGAATATAGCTGAAATTAGAAAAGCTATGAAGTGCCGATGATTCGCTGCGCCTACACAGTTCCCTATCTGTGTCATCGTCATCATCACAAATCAATTAGTTCGATTGTCTCTGCTAATACATCATTCCACTAAGCTTAAACACTAAAATAAGGTTAATTACTTACAAAAGGATAGTGATGATCCATATCCAATATACACATTCCACAGGAACGGCAGTGTCGCAGTGATGTGCTCTTGGCGATTTGGGCTTGGAACAGTAATGGCAGAAAGTATAGTTTTCAAGCTCACCTTTCCCCACAACCGTATAGCTTCCCCACAATATCATCGGAGGTGCACCGGCGCATTGGAATGCCGATAGACCGAAAGTGGAAATAGTCGTCAATGCCAAGATTGTCGTTATGACTGAATGAACAATCCCACTGGTATAACTTACCAAGAAAATAATGGGAAACGCTGCCCATACCCCGCCACCTACGGTTTGATGTCGAAACATAAAACTTAATGTAATACTGAGTGTGGAATATGGATATGTGAAGCAACTTACATATGACAAAGAGCATGAAACTAAAAAGAAAAGAGACAAAGCAACGATCACGCAAGCGCCTCCAGAGAAGACATTGGTTTTGGTTTTTACTTAGGTTATGATTTGTAATGGCTCCACACCATCCGCACTTGAAAGCCGATCCGAGTGTTGGAAGCAGGAGCCCCAATCCACATCCCCAGCACGTTGTTCCTTTCTCCTCCGTCACTGCTGTTACAAGATGTTGCTACAATTTCGAACAGTTCAACCCATTAACATATACAAATGAAATTTCAACTTTCAGCACAAATTTTTATGATCCATTTTACAACACAAAAAATTCTTGATTTATATATGCCAAATCGGATGAATGTATCAAAATAGATGAAAAACATATCATGATTCTAACCTGATTATGTAATTTGTAGAAATAAAAACGGATTCCTCAGTTTCTGCTTTTGTGAAATGTAAATAACACACAATTAGGATCGGTGTAATCCCAACACAAAATCCCCTGCCAGGTAAAATATATCATAGTAGCTTAGCTTCTTTTTTTATTAATGATTATATTATTTTTTAACCTTCATCAAATTCAAACCTAAATTAATAAGAATCAAAAACAAACAAACAAATAAATACGATGAAAGGAAGACGAATGAGAAATAAAATAAAAAATGAAAAAAGAAAGAATAAAACTCACCTTGCCCGATTCAGCCATCTTCTTCGGGCTTAATAATAATAATAATAATGATAATAATAATATATATTATTATTATTATTATTATTATTATTATTATTTACTCAATTTTAGCGTGGGTATTCTTCTATCTTACATTGAACCTTGAAATTTGAACCAGGAAAAATCAAAATTTTTGAAAAGGAAAATACTGGATTTGAATTTAAATTTCGAAGATTAAAATAATAATAATAATTATTATTAAATTTTTATTTTCTAGTTTCAAGATCGGGTTTCTTGAGCATTGGGCTTCACCCATGTTTTTACTCAACCATATAAGATACGAGGCATTACCGAACTTAATATGATCAATCATGTAAAAATCATCCATAAAATTTCTTCTAAATTAAAAACTTTCATACATATGTTTAACGTCTCTTATATGGGCCTATGGGGCTCAAAACATACATTCAGGATGGTTCGGGACCAAACCGTAAACATATAAAACTTTTACAACACTTAGAAAATTTTCACACTTTGGAGAGTCACACACCCGTGTTTTCAACCCGTGTAACTCTCAGTTTATAACTTCATCACCCTTGTCAGTCGTACACTTCATAAAAATAACAAGAAACATGTATGGGCTCATTTCTCATTAAATTTCTCATATATACACAATTTCACGTTATGTAATCATACAACATATATCGCCTATATCTCGTAATCTAAATATATTTTATAACAACTTATCTTGATTTCATACTATTTCATATTTAAACTTAAATAACTAAAGTATTTGAAATATCATCTTTATGCAAATAGTACACATGAGGTATATAATTCTATAATTATGAATAAACACATTTATCAAACATTTTCCATATTCATATATCAATGTCTCATGTCTCCATATATCAATAACTGTCATTTTCATGAATTCCGAGTTCAATTTCATAATTATTTGTCTCATGTACAATTTATTCCATGTCGGAACTTTATTCATTAAAACATTTGAATTATCAATACATATGGACAGTACATTCAAGATGAACAATTATATAATCACAAATGAATTCATTTATCAACCAAGTTCTATACTCATATCTTATCAACTCGTACTTTCTTGTATCATATAATTCCATGTAACACTTACCAAACTTTGTCAAATTAGTGAACGTCTTACGGAATTGAGTACTTCGTTTTCTCGATGCCATAGTTCAACTATGGTTTTACACATCTTCACATAATGATGCCATAGCCCAGCTATGGTCTTACACATATTCATATATCGATGCCATAGCCCAGCTATGGTCTTACACGTAATCACATATCACATATCGATGCCATAGCTCAGCTATGGTCTTACACGAATCACATATCTCACTGATGCCATATCCCAGATATGGTCTTATACGGAAATCACTTGTCACTTGTAGCCGAAGCTACCACTATTCACTGATCAGGTAGCCGGAGCTACCATTTTTCACTGATCAGGTAGCCGGAGCTACCACTTTTCACTGATCAGGTAGTAGAAGCTACCACTTTTCACTGATCAGGTAGCCGAAGCTACCACTTTTCACTTGTCATTTGTCCTTGATCAGATAAGTGTAGCCGAAGCTATCACTTATCACTTGTTGCTATGGTCCAACCATGATCTTTTCCTTCAATTCATCTTGTCACTGAACTAAAATGCTCAATTTGATCATTTATTCAATTTTCATGCTTTTACATTATTCACGATTTTATCATCAATACATATGAAATAACACATCATGAAATTCATAAAATTAACAAATAATCACTAAAATTTAGCCATATAAACTCACAAGTTCAATTTTTGTATTATAACGATAATCATACTTTCATAATAAATATTCCAAATAAAACATTATATCATTTCTAATCCAACACTTATCGATTATAATTGGGCATGTGATCAATTTATACACGAGTCATTCATATATTTTTCCTCCTCCTCCTCTCCATCCACATCCTTGGTATAAATAACACACTTGTAAGTAACATTATCCATAATTTTCACTAATTACTTATGTGAATATTCAAGCTATCAACCCGTGTCATAGTCACTAAATTATTTATATCTGAAGCTACGGAACTCTAAATTAAGATCCGCTAATTTTTCCTGAAACTAGACTCACATATCTTCTTACCATAAAAATTTCATAATTTTGACCTTGTCTCACAAAATTTATCATATCTCATGATTTAAAATTTCATTGCTTACATCATTTCTTCTAAAAGAAACTAGACTCAATAAGCTTTAATTTCATATTTTATTCATCCTCTAATTCCATTTCTACAATTTTTGGTGATTTTTCAAAGTTAGACTACTGCTGCTGTCCAAAACAGTTTTAGTGCAAAATGTTGATTTCCATTTTGCCCCAAATTTCACAATTCATACAATTCAGTCATTGCTCAATTAACCCCTCAATTAAGATAATTTTCTCAATTAATACTTTTACTAGACATTATAAGTTATTTCATAACTATTGAAATTCAGAATTTCCACATAAAACTCTAACTTCAAACTCTTTTACAATTAGGTCCCAAACATTCACTTTCTATTCAATTCTTTCAATAAAATCAGCATATAAATAATTTAAAGCTCTAATTCCATGCCAAATCGTCATATACTTCCAGCACATATTCATATAAACTTTCAATTTCTTTCATAGAATCAAAAACTAATGACTTTAACAAGTGGACCTAGTTGTAAAAGTCACAAAAACACAAAAACTTCAAGAAATAATCAAGAATTGAACTTACTTGAAGTAAAAATATGAAAAACCAGCTTAAGGGAACTCTTCCATGGTGTTTTTGCTGATGAGAATGGAGAAAAATAAAGAGAAATCTAGATAATTCCACTTTAGTCCTAGCTTTATTAAGTAAATTTTGCAATTTTCCAATTTTGCCCTTAATTCTCCTTATTTTCTTGCTGATTTCATGCCATTGCCGTCCAGCCCAAAGAGACCTTGGGTCTATTTTCCTTTTAAACCCTCTTTCTTTTATCATTTAAGCTATTTAATCATTTCCCACAATTTTGCATTTAATACAATTTAGTCCTTTCTGTTCAATTAACTATCAGAACTTTAAAATTTCTTAACGAAACTTTAATACTGACTTATTAACACTCCATAAATATTTATAAAAATATTTATGGCTCGATTTAAAATTCTCGAGGTCTCGATACCTCATTTTCGATTCTAATTATTTTAATATTTATTTTAGTACACTATTCACTATTTCAAAATTTTTCCTAACTTCACATTTAACTTATACTCACTAAATTAATAATATTTCCTACTCATTTGTCCGATTTAGTGATCTCTAATCACTGTTCCGACACCACTAAAAATTAAGCTGTTTCAACTCTCCCCCCCTTTAGGGATTTTCGCCCCGAAAATCTTATCGAAAAGTTGCTTTCTACACTCATGAAATATGCATAAGTAATATGTGTAATTAAAAATAATATACAATAAAAATAATGTTTAAGCTATTTAATTATAATAACATATGAAATATGTACAATATTAAATATATATAATTGATGAAAATAATAAAGGTTATATAATAAAATAAAGTTTTACTTGAATGGTAAATTAAATATTTTACCAATATAATTGGTTGAAGTTTAAATCCTATTATATACATATTTTTATTTTTTAAAATAAAAAAAATTAAAGAACTCTCAAATAATATAATTTATTTTAATTATAAAAAAATATTTTTACATATTTTTAACCGAGTCGGTGATCAATCGAAAACCACAATAACTCATACTTAAATAATGATATAGATAATGTAATAATAAGAACATAATATTAGCAGATGTTGTAATCATAACCTCTGAATTTTAAATGATATGACTTGCAGTATTCCATTCAATTTATTTTTGTTGAACTCTATTGATGCACAAATGTGGACTTGGTGGGTTCACCCAAAAGTTGAGAGTCGTATAAGTGGATGGAGGTCGGGAAAAACTCGAAGAAAGGGGCTTATATAGCGTAAGTTTGGTTCAATGGAATGAATCAGCCCAAATTTAATGAGCCTGTATCAAAGCAAACGTTTGGTATAGCGTAATTGTTTATTGCACGTCCTGTTGTTTAGCTCTCTATTCCATTAATCATTGAATAGGGGTTGAAACTTGAAATTAGATGTAATCATAGGTTGGGTCGGGTCGGGTTTGATGTAAAATTTTAGGTTTATTTTTTAAGTTCGAGTCTAGTTTGAAAAATGGGTATAAAATTTTACAAAGTCCTTTCAGATAAAAAGATGCTAAACTCGAACTCGTTCTGACCCGTTGGTATTAATTTTTTTATATAAAAACAAATTTAAAAAATATAATATATCAAATACACTAAAAATATTAAAATAAATATTTTTAACAAATTGTAAATACATTTAAAAAAAGTTGTACAATATAAAAAAATAACAACAAAATAGTAGCAATATAATAATAAAATAATAGAGAAAAAAATTAGCCAAATTTCAGTTGGGACGAGTCAAACAATTCTTACCCGAGGCCTAACCTGTTTAGAAAACGGGTATTATTTTTGTTCGATCTCATTTTTTGAACCTATGTTTTTGCTTAAACCATTCCACTTTTCAGACAAACATTTGTACCTAAACAAGCGATCTATCCCATGATCACATCTAGTTGAAACCACTCTTCAGTTCGTTCATTCAAAGCAAAGTTTTACTTTCCATTTATTAATCATGTCTTTTTGTATTTTCCTATTCTCTTTTACACATTGTTCTAATTTTCCCATTTCTTTTCATGTCTCCTCTTTAGAAAGAATTGTATGAAACTAGGATATCATGTCATTTGTATCCCTTTCTAATAATTTAATATTATCTCAGTATTTTCATCCTAAATATCAGCACATTATGTTGGATTTAATTTTTTTTTAGGATGAAAATGTTAAAATGACATTAAATTATTGGAAAGAGATAGAAATGACATGGTACCCCAATTTCATATAATACTTTCTCCTCTTCCCTATCTGAGTTTGGGGGTGTTCAAATGATTAATCGGACCAAACTAATATTAATCGAATTAATCAAATATTTTAATCCTTTAATTATTAACCGAATTGAAATTTTTTCAAAAAAATTAACTGAACCGAAATTTATAAATTTTTATTTTTTTGTTAAAATAAGTATAAAACATATCAAAAATAAATTGATAATATTTATTTGATCAAATTATTTGAATTAAGCGAATTAAAACTACTTATAATTGATATTATTAATTATTAAGTTCGATTAATTACTTGATAGATAACTAAACTTCAAAAAAATCATTAACCGCCTTTCGATCGAATTAGATTGAGTAACTGATCGATTAAATAAATTAAATCAATCCAATCTATCAATTGGATTTTAACATAAATTTGAATATCCTATTTGAGTTCCTTTTGTTTTTATGTCTTTTTATGTCCTGAATCCATTGTTGAGATATTATCTACACTTTCAACTACAACCTTCGCATTCATTCCCTTCTCCATTTCCAAAGCCCTAAACACCAAATTCCCTTTCTTTCCTTGATGCATACACACTCATCGTTTCTCACAGGCTCACCTTGAACAAGTATGCCCTTCTTTCTATTGCACCCAAAAAGAAAATGCGAGAAGAAGAAAAGAAAGAAATAAAAGAGAACCCTTAGAACAAGTATGTCCTTCTTTAATTTCTATATTTCTTGAATTATCATTTATTTTTTATATATTTTGTTTAATTCGTTGCTCTCTCTAATTTTTATATCCAGTTAATTATATAGTTCCGGGGAGATTTGTTTATCATCTCTATTTTAACTTAAGATATATTGCTGTTCTTTAGTTTTCATGTTCTTGGTTAACAGAAGAATTGGTAATGGTCAAGTTTTCAAAGGAAAATACCTTTTTCTCATGGGATTAATTAAGTCTTAAATGCTGTTCAGTTTCTGCTCTAACAAATGAATTAATTGATTATGAATTGAATTCCTTATCTTAATTCTATTTGTCGATTATAAATTTGCAGGTTATTTGTAAGAAATACTAGTGGGAAGTCAAAATGCAGGCTTGCAATGGAGCTGCAATGATGGGTTCTCTACAACGGCTTATACTGGTGAAAGGGAATACACCAATATAAATAAAGAACGGGTCAAATATATGTATATACTTAATAGTTAATTTCAAATTAATGATAAGTTGATTAGGAATTAGGGTTAATGTGCCAAAGTTATATATATTAAGGTTATGCTACTCAAATTACACACAATATAACTTTTCTAATCTCTCATTTTTAGAAAAAAGAAAACCATTTTCTCAAGATTTATTATGTGCTAATTTGGAAGATCAAATCTCCAATATCCGAAAAAATTTTAGAAACCTAAGGATTTAGCTACGCTTCTGCATCTAGTTCTGTTGTCGTTTTTTTTTTATGATTTGATATGATAGATCTTAATTTATGGTTCATTAAATTTTATTTATATCTTGATTTATGATTTTAACAAGTGACATCCGAATATTGTCATGTTGAATCATTGAGAATATATTGATGAATTTAGTATTTTGATTTGATATTCTAATTAAAGTATATGTTGAATTTTTTAAATTTATTTTTAAGTTTGTTTTGATTTTTATGAATTTGAAAGGCGCAATAGATTCGACTTCTTCTATTCTTTTTTGTTTTTGTTCTCTTTGCTGTTAATCTATTCTTAATTTAGGGTTTCATAAGTTTCTGTTCATGTTGCAAATCTAGCCTTTGTTCCCTGGTAGAGAAACACAGATAGGTGAACAGAAAGGGAAATCCTTCTTGTGTTGATAACTGATATCATCTGGTTTTCTTCTTTTTTTTTTTTTTTTTTTTGGAAAATCCTAGTTGAAATGTCAACTTTCTAATGCATTGGTGAACTAAAATTTCATTGATTCCCAGTGTTAATGTCAATGTTTATTGTTTAATTGGTCTTTTCAGCATGTAATTGCTAATTGCTTGCGTAATATCTGGAAATTAGCATAATTGGGTTGCACTTTCATGATAGAATTTTCATTGTTTATTTATTTATCTATTATCATTTTTATTTTATTTTTTGACATGCGTGATTATTGGTAATCATGGATTTAGAAGCTAGAGAGAATATTGAAAAACTACTGGTTGTCTCTTTTGCCAGTACTGTGAGAATAGAAGAAGATTTTATATTTATTAATTGTTGGCTATTTGAATGCTCGATGAGTCTCTTGTCTGTTCTATACCGAATGTTTTGATTAGTTTAATGTATAAATTGTGCTTCTGAATTAAACTCTATTGGAAAATTATCAAATATGAGATTGAGAGAAATATTTTAAAATAAATAAATTCATATTTTGGCCTTTAATTAAAATTTCTAATATTTTAAATTAATTAGTTGAATCAAAATATCGTTAAAGTGTGCGTAAATTAGTTTATTTAAAATATTAAGATAATTATATGTTTTTATGATTCATGTGTTTATTAATTGACCCAAATGTAAGTTAATATTTGGCAGAATTTTAACAACATCTGTGGTGGTAAATGTGTGGCAATTTTAAGGTATTCTATGTGAGCAATAAGTTAACCCAAAGATTAATTAATTGTTTGACATAGTTTATTGCCAATGTTTGATTGCTACAACAAGAGAAACGCTTACTGTTAATATTATTCAAAGACTTGATATTAATGTTGTGTTTGGTATCTTAAGATGAAATTAGTCATTATCTTGAATTTATTGTTTACTTATAAATATTGATGTGAGCTTATTTTTATTTGTTTTATATTTAGTTAGTTCATCTTCTACTACCATAATATCTGCTAATATAAATTCTATATCCAAGCTTAATGGGACTAATTCTAAGGAATGGAAAAGACACTCACTTATAGTGATTGGTTGTATCGACCTAGACCTTATAATAAGGGAAGAATAACTTGCACCTCTCACTGCGGAAAGCACCCTTGATGTTAAGAGGGATTTTGAGAGGTGGGATCATTCAAATCGTTTAAGTCTAATAATCATGAAACACAACATTTTAGAAGCCATTACAGGCATAGAATTTGAAGAGATTACTCAGCCAATGGTTTCCTTGATGAAATTGAGAAACGTTTGGCTAAAAACGATGATGACATCACTTTTGACTTCTTTAATGTCTATGAAGTATAAGGGTCAACGAAATGTAAGGAAGTACATTATGGAGATGTTCCATATTGCTTCAAGACTTAAGGCACTTAAGATCGAGCTTTCTAAGGAATCACTTGTTCTTATGGTTTTGGTATCATTTTCTGCACAGTTCAATCAACGTAAAATTAGTTATAATTGTCAAAAGGAGAAATGGACTCTAAATGAGCTCATTTCTCATTGTATACAAGAGAAAAAAAGATTGAAACATGATAAGTCTAAAAGTAGTCATTTGGCTAATGCCCCTAAAGACAAGGGCAAGAAAAGAAAATATCAGAATGAAGCTGCTAAGGGTCCAGCTCAAAAGAAACAACAACAAGCCACAGAAAGTTGTTTCTTTTGTAACAAGTCTGGATATATAAAGAAAAATTGTATCAAATATCATGTCTGGCGTGCAAAGAAAGGTGTTAGCTCTAGTTTTTCGAGTATTTTGATATAACAAAAAGTATATTAAAAATTCCCTACTTGAATTTGCAAAAAAATTCTTTATAAGTCCTTAAAATTATTTTCAAAGTGTTGGACAAGATAAATATTTAAAAAGTCTTAAATTAACTTAATTTTTAACGAGTTTTTGAAGTCTAAAGGATTTCGACTGATACTTAGGTGGACAAGTATCGGTAGAACTCAAGATAGAAAGACCTTGAAAAGGCTACAGAATTCTACTGGTAGAATTGAGAGTTCTACCGATATAACTCTGGGTTCCACCGATACAACCCGGACTTCTATCAGTAGAACGCGCTCTAGTGTGCAAGGTAGTTTTGGCCTGGAATCTCTACCGGTACCCTGGTCTGATCTACCAATACAACCAGAGTTCTACCAATACCTTAAGAACTTCTACTAAAACAAGTCAAGGCAGTAGCCAAAGTTCAACCTCCCATTCACTTCTACCGATACTCTGCTGGGTTCTACCGATACTAGTTGAAACCTTTAGAGTTCTACTAGTATAAAGGGACCTCTACCGATACAACAAGCCTAACGGTCATATTTTAAAAGGACTTCTACAGATACAAGTCCATTTCTATCAATACAACGAAGCTATAGACTGCATTTAATACTAGTTTTTATGGCTGCAACGACTCTATTTTGTTTCTAATAGCTACAAATGTCCATAAGGTTGTTAGAGAACTTAAATACAAGGTCAATGTTTCTCATTAATATATAGAAACAAGTGCCTAAATTCTAATAACTCAATTTTCCAATCTTTTTCAATATTTTACTAAATATTTCTTGTACACACTTGTGAGTTAAGTCTTCTATCATTCTTTCAAGCGTTGTAACTTTGTGTGAGTGCTTAATTGTTGATTATCTACCTTTTAGAGGAATCATCTTAGTCATCATTATTTTCTCTGATTTGTGAGGTGTTACTTAATGTTTTGGGTAGAAAATCTTAAGGAGAAGTGGTTCTATCTTACATTTGAAAAGATATGAATATGTAATGTTAAACCTTGTCCTTAAAGGTTTAAATCTAGTGGATTTGGGAAATCCTTAGTTGAGGAAAGTTAAAGTTGTGGAGGTAGGCAATTGTGGTCGAACCACTATAAATACTTGAGTTGTTTTATCTTTTTCATTTCCCGAAAACGTTTTAATGCACCAATTCACCCCCTCTTGGTGTATTTCGATCTCAACAAAAGGTATAACTCTTCATTTAGTCTGTTCTAAGGTTAATTTAGCTTTAATACCTAGAAACACTTGGTGGATAGATTCTAATGCTACTACTAACATACTATGCAGGGTTGCCTGAGTTACCGAAAGCCAAGTGATAGTGAAAGGCACATCTTCATGGGCGATGGAAAATCGGTAAAAGTGGAAGCAATTGGGCATTTTAGGTTATTATTAGGAACTGTTTTTTATTTGGATTTAAAAGACACTTTTATTATACCGTCATTTAGATAAAATTTAGTTTATATTTTTTCGTTGGACAAATTTGGATATTATTGTTTATTCAGAAATAATCAATTTAGTTTGTCTTTAAATTTGAATATTGTTGGAATTGGTTTTTTAAATACTTATGACAACCTTTATTTGCTAGAAACAGTTGCATCCTATAACAAAACATTGCATGTGGAATCATGGGGTATTAAATGTAAATTAAATAAGGAAAATTCAGCATCATTATGGCATAAGCGCTTAGGTCATATCTCAAAAGTTAGAATTGAACGCCTTATGTTTGATGGTATTTTAGAGTCCCTTGACTTCACAGACTTTGATGTCTGTGTCAATTGCATTAAGGGAAAACAGACCAAAACAGACCAACAAATCTTTAGACGTCTTAGTATTAATTCATACAGATATTTGTGGGTCATTCCCTACGGCATCCTGGAATGGTCAACAATATTTCATAACATTCATAGACGATTACTCACGTTACAAGTACCTATATCTCATTCATGAGAAATCTCAGTCTCCGGACGTGTTCAAAGCTTATAAAGCTGAAATTGAGAATCAACACAACAAAAGGATTAGAAACATTAAATCTAATCGTGGTGGTGAGTACTACAGTTGATATGATGGCTTAGGTGAACAATATCCAGGACTATTTACGAAATTCCTAGAGGAATACGGTATTGTCCCACAATACACTATGCCAGGATCACCTAGTATGAATGGTGTAGTTGAAAGACAAAATAGGACTCTAAAGGATATGGTAAGGAGTATGATTGTTCATTCTATCTTTCATGAGTCCCTCTAGGGAGAAGCATTAAAGACAACTTCTTACATTTTAAATAGAGTACCCAATAAAGTAGTTGCAAAAACACCTTATGAGCTTTGGACAGGTCAAAAGCCTAGTCTAAAACATTTTCACATTTGGAGATGTCCAACTGAAGTAAGGCTTTATAGGCCACATGAAAAGAAATTGAACTCCAAAACAGTGAGCAGCTACTTTATTGGCTATTTAGAGCAATTTAGGGGCTATAAGTTTTATGATCCCATAATTAGGAATACTTTTTAGACAGGAACTGCAACATTTTTTAAGAATGTTGAGTTTGGAGGGGGAGAAATAAGGTTAGAGACATTGCTTTTGAGGAGAATTAGATTCTAACTCAGTTCCTACTATCACATTTGACGATGTTCAATTTCTCATACCTATTGATCAAGAAGTGAATCCATAAATTCAACAAGCCAATATTTAACAACTCCCTATTCAAGATGAGGTAATTGTTCTAGAAGAACAAACTCAACAACAAGTGTCATTAAGGAGGTCAACAAAAGAAAGGAGAAATATTATTCCAGACGATTATGTTGTATTTCTCCAAGAACATGAGGATGATAATGGAGAAGGAAAATGATTCAATCAACTTCATCAGGCCATGAAATGTTCTAATTCTCAAAAGTTGATTTATGTCATGAAAGATAAGTATAAGTCTATGCAAAACAATAAAGTTTAGGAACTTGTCCCGTTACCTGAAGGTGCAAAACCAATTGGTTGTAAATGGATATTTAAAACCAAGAATGATGCAAATGGTGATATGGAGAGGTATAAGGTGCATCTTGTAGCTAAAGGATATACTCAAAAAGAAGACATTGATTTTACAAAGACTTTCTTTCCAATTTCGTCGAAAGACTCTTTCAAGATAATCATGGTGCTTGTAGCTCATTTTGATCTTGAGTTACATCAGATGGATGTTAAGACTATTTTTCTTAATGGTGACATTGAAGAAATAATTTATATGGTGCAACTAGAAAACTTTGAGTCGAAAGACCCAAAGAATATGGTTTGCAAATTGACAAAGTTCATCTATGGACTCAAACAAGCTTCTCGTCAATGGTACCACAAGTTTCATCAAGTAATTATTTCGTTCAGTTCTGAGATGAATATTGTTGATGATTATGGGTATCACAAATTCAATGGGAGTAAGCACATATTTCTAGTTCTACATGCCAATGACATTTTGCTTGCCATTAATGATATAGGCTTATTGCAAAAAACTAAAAGGCTTTTATCTATGCATTTTGAGATGAAAGATCTTGGGGAAACCTTTTTTTTTTTTAAGAATTCAGATACATCGAGACCGATCTTGGGGTATTCTTAGGTTGTCACAAAAGAGATATATCGATAAAGTACTCAAAAGGTTTAACATGTAAAGTTGTAGACCAGGTGACACCTCTGTCGCTAAAGGAGACAAATTTAGTCTTACTCAATGCCCTAAAAGTAACCTTGAAATTCAAAAAATGCAAAAGATTCCCTATGCATTAGCTGTTGGGAGTTTAATGTATACTCAAGTATGTACATGTTCAGATATTGTGTACATTGTCGAGATGTTAGGTAAATATTTAAGCAACTCTGGTATAGACCATTAGATAGCAGCCAAAAGGGTTATGAGGTATCTTCAGAGAACAAAAGATTACATTCTTACTTATAAAAGATCAGATCTTTTGGAGTTCGTAGGGTATTCTGATTCAGATTTTGTTAGGTGCCAAGATAGCAGGAAATCTACATCAGGCTATATTTACCTCTTAGCTGAAGGAGCTATATCTTGGAAAAGTGTCAAACAAACACTTATAGCTTCATCCACTATGGTAGCAGAGTTTGTAGCATGCTATGAGGCATCAAACCATGGAATATGGTTGCGAAACTTTGTCACTAGGCTACGTATTTTGGAGAATGTAAAAAGACCATTCAAATTATTTTGTGACAATAAGTCAACAGTGATGTATTCCAATAACAATAGGAGTTCATCTAAGTTAAAACATATTGATATAAAGTTTCTAGTTGTGAAAGAAAGAGCGCAAAATGGTTAATATCCATAGAGCGCATTGGGACAAACTCCATGATAGCATATCCACTCACAAAAGGTTTACCACCTAAGGTCTTTCATGAGCACACTGCTCACATGGGTGTTACATTATTTGAGGATATCATGATTTAGTAGGAATTTATACTTTATTTGCTTCATGTTTTTTTTCAGAAATTTATTTATTTGGTTATTTTCTGATCAAAAATTAGGTATTCAGTTTATTCACTCTGTTTGTTATTTTGATACTGACCTCACTTAAGTTTAAAGAAGACGAATATGAAATGAAAATATTTAGATCATATTGCATGTAATTTCCATGCTACATATCCATACTTGATCTATGTCATTTGGTTGTGTTAATATACATGATCAGGAATGTATTTAGTTACAATATATGTAACAAAAATCTCCTTAGTTCTATATTAGCATAATTAATGGACGAGATTATTTGAAATACCATTTGGATATGATAGTAAAATTTTTGAGCTCATAAGGTTATATAATGACATGTAATTATAGAGTAATTAGTATATATATGTGATCCAAGTGGGAGATTGTTGGAAAATATGGACATCACATATATAATAAGGGTAATTACATGTTATTATTTACTATCATGATAGGTTAGCCCAAATTAAAAGTGATGTAATTTGGTTAAGGTTTATTGGGCTTTAATTATTAAATAAAGTATGGGTCAAATATGTGTAGATACTCTAGTAACTAATTTCTAATTAATGATGGGCTGATTAGGAATTAGGGCTAATGTGCCAACATTATATATATTAGGGTTATGGTCTCCAAATTACACACAAGGTAACTTTTCCAATATCCCATCTTTAGAAAAGAGAGAGACACCTTCTCAAGATTTCTTGTGTACTAATTTGGAATATCAAATCTCCAAGATCCGAAAAATTTCTAGGAGGTACGATTCTTCATCTAGTTCTATTATCGTTTTGTTCTTGATGATTTGACATGATAGATCCTAATTTATGGTTCAGTAAGTTTTATATCATATTTTGATTTACGATTCTAACATAACTTTGTCAAACCCTGTAAAGCTCAACTTCTGTAAAGCTCAACTTAAAAGTAGCTTGGTTACTAGGATGCCTCCCTTTTAGAACTCATTCCCTGTGGTCGAAACCAGATTTGTGGACCATGGCCTCAGTGAAGTTGATCCCTAGGTACAAGGAGACAGAGAGGCAGTTCAAAAGCCTTGAGCTTATTTCCTTGGAGAATGTTACATCCTGAGTGATAATGAAGGCAGTTGGGTCATGTCTCACAAACAAGTATTCTGAAAGACTAGCTGGTAAAAGGTTATTTAGATAATCTAAATGTATGGAGACGTAATCTTTGTGTTTTTGGATTTTATAGTCTGCAATCATAGGTGCTATGGTGGCAATGAGCAGATTGATAAACTTGAAACACTTTACCAAAAAAGAGCTTTGGCAGCATTTCATTTGGTCCATGGTTCTTAACTAAGTTGCAAATAATCTTTGCAATATCTAAACCCATAGAAAATAGAAAATATCTTTACAATTTGCTCTAAAAAAATACAAACAATAAAACTTTTTGGATAGAAAAAAAAAAGCTAGAAAGAGTTACTTTATGTGTTTTGTTATTTAATTTTTAAAAATAAAGTTTAATTTTATTCATAATTCACTTTTAAGTTCATTTCATATTTTAATAATATTAAAACTAATGAATTTTTGGTTCATCATTTGATTATTTGACATGTTTGGGTTCTTACATATGAAATTAAATCAATCTATTAAAGGTTATATTAATCATTTTAACAACATTTTATAAAATTTGAGTTATTTAATTTTATACCAAAAACTGTAAAGGTTATATTTGTTCCTTACACATTTTCTCTTTTTATTTCTTCCAACCAAACACATGAATATTATTACCATATCAATTCAATTTCACCTAACTAAACTATTTTTATGCTTATTCAATTATATTATAGCTTTATTCCATTCCCACAAAAAGACTATAACATTACAGTTCTATTTCATTTCAGTGATTTATTTCATTTTAATGAACCAAATGTGCAAATGTAGAACAAATAAACCTAATGGCGTTAGGTGCAAAACAAGCAAGATCCACATGGTTCATGTCTCGTACTTCTCACATTTTGTTAAGTAAGTGACATTACCTGAGACAAGAATTGTTTAATTATTTTGATAAGGTATATTTTTATTTATAAGAAAATTAGATAAACTAGAAAAATAGTCCCTCAACAGGTGATGACTTTTTTTTTATTGACATAATAATAAATTTAACACTCTAATATTTATAAATTCTATTAATTTAGTTTTAATTCTAAAAATTTAATAAATTCAATCATCAACTTTACACATTCTATCAATTTAGCCTTAATTTTAAAAAACTCAATAACTTTAGCCCTCAACTTTACATATTCTATCGATTTAGTTTTACTTCTTAAAAACTTAAAAGGAATTTAAAATTCCATTTTCAATTAAATGCATAAGATTAAAATTATAAATAAATACCTTGTTTTTTAGATGATATTTATTTAGTAAAATTATATTTTATAAATAAAATATTTTTTAAAAAGAAGCTCATGGTAACACCCCTAAACTGTCTTCATTGTCAGATTAAGGTTACGGAGTATTACGACAAATAACGATTCCCAATACATCATAAAAACAAATCAAATTTTAACTATTCATAACCAATCATCATTCATGGCATTCATACTAAAACAAGCTTTAAATCGAGTATACGAAACATAAAAATCAATTTGAAAACAATTTAGGACTAATCTGAAACAAAAAAGAAAAATGTAGGAAAAACTAAAAACAGGGGTCACACAGTCATGTGGTCAGGCTGTGTGACAGAGCAGGCTGTGTGACAGAGCCTAGGCCGTGTGGCCAAACCATGTACAATTCAAAAATAAGGTTGCACGGTCGTGTCCCTAGGCCGTGTAACAACCTGTAATTGTGTGTGGCACACGGCCGTGTGATAGACCGTGTCCCAGGTAGTGTGCACCTAAAATGACTTCTAAAACAAGGCAAATGATCACCCATTTCTTAGGTAACAAGCCAAACCAATTTCAACCATTTTCATACATTCAAAACACATTCAAACATGCTTAAAACATGTCAAAACATTCAACTTAAGTGCCTAACCAATATGCCCTTATTGGCACCACAACTCAAAATCAATCTAAACTCACATTTAATAATCACAAGTTCTTACTTATAATCATACCAAATATGCCATTTCATTCCTTTCATTCACATTCATTTTACCAAAACGTCAACCACTTTCAATAAAACATGAACCAAATACCAAAAGCACTTTGATAGACATACATAAGCCAAAACCAATATATATATACACATCCACAAGTATACTTAAACCAAATTTTAAACAACATTATCTTAACAAAAGAACTTAAAAGCTCCTAGAACATGTCATTCATAACCCAACTTCAAAATGATTAAACTTCTACCGAGTTGAAGAAAGGATAGTGTGAATGCTCTGACTTGCTTCCAACTGACCGAGATTTCCGATTATCTACAAGGAAAGAAAACAACTAAATTAAAAAACCAGTATTTAGTAAGCTCATATAACGTAAACTTAAACTTACCAAATATGTATTTATTCAAACCATTCATGCATAGATTCATTCATTAGATCATGAGCATATATTTCTTTCCTATTCAACACAAACCTCATAAGGTTAGTAAGTACAACAATGAAACATATAATCTCAACTTATCATGGAACATATAATAGTAAACATTACAAATATACATTTCATTCATCACATCTCCAATAAGCATCACTCTTTCATTTCAAAGTATTCATACCAACATTTTCCATTTCATATATCAAGATCATATAACATTTCATATAAATATGTTCATTCATTTAAACCTTTATTACCCATTAAACCAAATGAAACAACATTAGATACTCGAGAAAATGCTCACAAAAGCTGTGACTATAACCGTATGTGCTCACAAAAGTTGTGAAATGGGTCTACTCACACGAGTTGTGGGTCAAGATGTTAGGCTACATGACGCTGCTCACATGAGCTATGGAGAATCCGCAACAAATGCAGGACCTTAGCCATTGGTAAGACAGAACTGTAAATAATCCCTAATGACATGTCATTTGTATCCTAAGCATTCGTGAGGTTCAAACGGGTCACTTTTTGTTTCCAAAATATTTAACTTTATACATATTATACTTTTTCAACTCACATCCATATAGTTCTTATTGTTCAAATATATCCATCAATTTAGCCTTTAATACAATTTGATCCAAATTACCAACTATCACATAATATTCATTTTAAAACTATACATAACATAAATGTTTATTAACATTTCATCCAAACAACAACTTAATAAATTTAATTATTATACGAACTTACCTAAACAAAAAGGGCTACAAACACGATGCTGACGATAATTTCGCTAACTTCACTTTCCCACAAATTATGTTCGATTGATTTGTTTCTTGATCATGCATGAAGAACAAGGCTTGGTCGAATGCTCTCTATGCCACAATGGTGATTTTCGGTCAAAAAAATGAAAGGAAGAAGACGATAGCATTTTGCCTATTTGATTATGTAATAATTTAATTAATTACCAAATTACCCTTAAGAATTAACTTAACATTTAACAAAATAATGTCCATAATTGTCCACTATCTATCTATATGGTACATTTACTGTTTAAGTCCATTAATTCACATTTCCATATCCATTTAACACCTTTAGCTAATAGAAACTAACTTTTGTAGCTTTTACGATTTAGTCCTTTTACTTAATTAACTATCTAAACGTTAAAATTTTCTAACAAAATTTTCATACAACCTTATAATAATAATATAAATAATAATAAAAATACTGACTCACTTGTTAGAATTGTAGTCCCAAAATCATTGTTTCTAACACTACTTAAAACGTCTGTTACACTCACTAACATTACTTAAATCATATTCAAACTCTTTCTTTTTAATTTATTTTTATAAATAATATTTTTATACATCTAGCATTCTTCCTCATCAAATTTTTATTTTATTAGCATTCATATTAGTCATCGTTAAATTTGTCAAGCGCTAACACTATTTTACCCACAACCATCTACATCAATAATCTTTATTCCAAACTTTAAGGGTAATTTACCTTTTAAAAAAAGTCATAGAATAACTTTGAATAAAAATAAAAATAAAAATTTATATTATATATTTTATTCTAGCTATTAATTGAATGAAAAATACTTAAATGTTGAATATTAACACTTATATATTTTATGGTGATAAGTTTTAGTTTTATATTATTGAAATATTAATAACATGGATACAAAGTGTAATTAACTTTAACAAATATTTTCTAATATACAAAATTTAATATTAAAAATATAATATTACACTAATGTCAATATAATAATATGATAAATAAAAAAAGTATTTTTACAATTCAAAAGTTTTTTTCCAAAATGAAGTTATATATTATGAGTTAATTGCACTATACATCATCAAACTATAACCTTCATTTTATATCGGTCCTTAAATTTTAAAATATTTTAATTACATTCCCAAATTATTGAGGTTATATTAATAAGGTCATTCCATCACTAAAATCATTAATTTAACCGTTAAATGATATGTCAAATATTGTGGCATACTTCAAAATAAAATTTAAAGAAAAATACATATTGTAAAAATCTTGGTTATGAGGTTTTGAAACTTTTACAAAAGTTTTATTGCCCACTTCTTCTTCTTCTTTTTTTTTTTGGTTTTATTTTAGTTTTAGTTTTTACTTTTAAAAATTATGCAGTGACATTTTATTTTTCTTTAAAAAATTCATTTTAAATTATGTCACATAAAATTTGACATGTCATTTAACGTTTTAATAATTGAAAGATCTGATTGATATAACATCGATACTATGAGAATGTAATTAGACAGTTTTAAAGTGTAAAGGCTAATTTAGAATGAGGTTCATAGTTTGAAGATCTTTGGTACAATGAACTCATATATTATAGTAATCTATGCTATACTTAAAGTTCCCAACTGAATTGGTACCACGAGTCTATAGGGTAACTAAGATAGAAAATAACTAAAAAATCGTTATTTTTACGAAGTATAAAATATATTATTATGAGATTTTTTATATATTTTTATATAAAATCAATAAAACTCATATGTAATGGAACTGATCAAAATACAAAGGCAAAAAGGTTACGTTATTGCTAAAATTTCTTTAGCTTTCCTTTTTGTCATGTTGGTCATACTTCTAGTCTTACTCAAGAAGTAGATATCGCCCGGCATTAGCTTCTATGACCAATGTATGGAAATGAGCTTTTTCCTTACGATGTTCTCAATTGTTTAGTCATACACACCAATGCTACCAAAATGCATGTTAGGTTAACACTATTATGATCTTTTAGATATTTAATATTATTATTTTAACCAAAATTTCATTTAATTTTTAAATAATTTTTCAATAAATAAATTTTTTATATTTTCTCTATCTACATTATGAGTACTATAATTTAATAGATTCTATTAAATTATATAGATAAATTATAGATGGAGAGTTTTAATATATTGCAAATTTGCAAAAAAAAAATTATTGTTTTGTTGTTGTTTTTCATAGTTTTGCTGTCATTTCAATATTATATTGTTATTATTTAAATATTGTGTAACTCTTGTTTTACTCGTTAATTTTACTATTATTTTAGAGGCTTTTGCTTGTTAATTTACACATATTTTAGTGTTATTTAAGTATAAATTTTATTTTTTATTTTCAATTTTAGAAAATATTTATTTTAATATTTTATTATTTTTGATGTATAATATTTTTAATTTTATATAAAAAATAAAATAAAAATTTTAATCTGGTCAAGCCGAGTTTATTATCTATAATCAAAGTCGCTTGGATAAAATTTAATTCCATTTTTCAAGTTGGGTCAAGCCAAAATTTATTAAATGGACCTAAAATTTTATTAGGACCCAAACTAAACTTGGCCCGACCCAGCCCAACTCATAAACAGTTGTAATCATCATAATAGATAATGTGAATTTGATATATATTTGTAAATTCGGATAACTTTCTGTAAGAGATTCGAAAATTAATAGTTAAAACATCGGCCAATTTACTAAAAAAAAGCTCTTTTATATCATTATTTATCGAAATGGGTCAATTTTTTTATTATTTACTGGATAGGGTCATTTCCCACGAAAGCGCATCCACGTCAGCGCGAAGTCAGGGGACGTGTCAACAAAACGCTCCCCCAGGGACGCGTTTTGTCCATTTTTTTTAGGGTTAAGGTTTTTCTTATTGGTGTAGGGTTAGGGTTTAGTTTAGGGTTTTTAGGGTTTAGTGTTTTAGTGTTTTTTAAGGAAAAATTAATTAAATTAGGGTTGAGGGTTAATTAATTAAATTAACTATTAAATTAAAAAAATTAATTAAATTAAGGTTTAGGGTTTTTAGGGTTTATTAATTAAATTAACTATTAATTACAGAAAAAAGCTCCCACGTGGACGCTCTTTTGCTACAGTAGTATCCAAAAAATAATTTTGAGAAGATGTTTCTGAACAAATAGTGTCAAAACACTTCAAGCAGGATGCACTGTCAACAAAATTACGAAAAAAAGCTCTCATGTGGACGCTCTTTTGCTACAGTAGTATCTGAAAAAGCCTTAGACTATAAATGAGTCAAATTTCATTCTCAGGTTGTATAAGTTACAGCAAGAGAAATTGAGGCTAAAGTAAAATAGAAACTAAAGATGAGTGAACGTATTAGTGTTGGCGAGGTCCGTGACACCGAGAATGGTGTTGCTTTTTTATTGGAGAACACAGCGCGACCAATTTTTAACCAGAACATAGATTTGACAGAACTTCTTAAAAGAATTAGGCATAAAATCTTCGAAACGACGCCAATGAAAGTTTTATCTATTAAGTATCGATTTTGTACTTCGATTGATCCCGTGAGATATGACTCATTTGACATCAAAGGTCCTCGTAGCTTGGAGGCAATAGTGCAGACTCATCTTGCTAGTGGATTACCCTATCTTGAGTTATATGTACAATTTTCATTGCCAAATGATGCATTTTGCGACTTCAACATCTAATGTTGTTTGAGAGAAATACATGACCCCTTCCCGACACTCCGTTAGTGGGTGGCAAAATATGGAAGCGCCCATGTTTAGTAGCAGTATGAAATACACAACCCCTGCACGACACTCCGTTGGTGGATGAGACATGCACCTCGGTGGGTCGGTGTTTGATACTGGAAATACGTACTGGGGAATGACATCAACTTCTAGTGGTTGGCAATCCACATCGGATTGGGGACGTTATGAAATGTTTAGAAGAATGGATGATGTACTCCCTACGACATCCACCAGCTAGGGGACCTTGTTCGTTGCAGATGATGGTGGGTCGGATGATGAGTTCGATATGGATCCACCTCAAGAGCCCGACTCCGATGGTGCAGAAGTTGGATTATTTTTTAAACCGGAGCCTGTTCCAACCATACCTGAAAATGTTGAAGGGGGTTCATATGAAGAAGAAGAAAATTCACGATTCAGGGCGTACTCGCCTCCAGCCCACATGCATAATATCGATCTATCTCAAGATGATGCGTTGGAGTTTCCAGATCTATCATACAGAAGGCGTAACCGTACAAGTTCGTCATTGGATTCGGGTGAAATAGAAGTTGGTAGGGAGATTTCTAATAATGATAGTTTTCTTGGTGTATTAAAACAACATAGCATCATGAACGGGGTTAACTACAACGTGGTTAAATCCAAATCCGATAAGTTTGAAGCTAAGTGTGCAGTGTAAGACGATACATGTTCATGGAAAATCATAGCCTCATTGAGGAAAAGGATAGGCTTGTGGGAGATAAAAAAGTACAAAGGTCCATATACATGTGTTGGCGGTAAAGTATCACTAGGTGTTTAGGGTTCTTGAATAATACTATTATTACGTAATGTTGCAATATCTAACATACTTCGTTGACAGGTGTTTCATAAGATCATCCCAAGATGGATTCAAATATGTTAGCTAGCTTAATACTACAGAAGGTGAAGGCGGATCCAAAGACTTCAGTGTCTGTCTTAATTGCCCATATTTGTAGCCAATTGAAGTATACGCCCTCTTACCGCAAGGTTTGGATAGCTAAGTAGAAGGCGTTGGAAAAAATGCATGGTAGGTGTGACGCTTCATATAATAAAGTGTGGCAGTGGTGTTAGGTGCTGGAGAGATATGTCACAGGTTGCATAATAGACCTTGAAACGGCACCTGCGTACTACAATGACCGATTGCTCCATGGATGCCAAGTGTTCAAGCGTATGTTCTAGAGCTTTAAGTAATGTCGGGACGCATTTATACACTGTAAGCCATTGGTACAAATTGACGATACATTTATGTATGGTAGATATACCCATCGGCTATTGCTAGTTGTGGCACAAGATGGTAGTGGGAGAATCATTCCAATTACGTTTGCAATAACACCGGGAGAGTCAGCTGATGACTAAGATTTTTTTCTTTCTAGGTTAAGGAGGCATGTCTGCCTCCAACCTAATATATGAGTTATATCGGATCGGAGCACTGGAATACTAGCCGCAATTGAGCGACAAGGAAGCCAATGGTATCGCACACACCATCAGTATTGCCTAAGGTACGTTGCGTCTAACTACTACAGGCAATATCTATCTACAACTGAACGACGACAAGTGACCAACATAGGTATTTAATCTCTATTAATATAATTTCATTTGTAATAATCAATTTATTCTGAACGGAAGAGTGGTATGTAATTTTCGCTATCAACTTATATTGGCAGGGTATGAGATAAGAAAGGATCGTTTTCATGAGATGTTAGCAGTTTTGCATTCAGTTAACGAAAAAGGCGTAGACTACCTTTGTAACATACCTTTCGAACAGTGGATACAAGCATATAACGGCAGCCTATGATATTGTCCTATGACCTCAAACCTGGCTGAATGCATAAATTCTGTTATAAAAGTAACATGTCATTTGTTGATAACAGCAGTTGTACGAGAGACATATTTTCGTTTAGCAGCACTATTTCCAAAGCGAGCAGCGAGTTATAAAGGCCAAATGCAAGGAGGCCATTTATGGTGCACGAAGGTATTGCGAAAGATTAACAAGGCGAAGGCACGAGCCAACACCATGCACATAGTATGTCACGATCGCGACAACCTATGGTTTCGTGTGACGGAGTTTGACAGACCGAACCAATGTATTATTGGTGGGCAATATCGTGTACACTTGAGATATAGGACATGCAACTGTGAGGTGTTTGACGCACTACGTTATCTATGCGCTCATGTAATTGTAGCTTGTTAAAATCTTCATCTGGATCCCATAACGTATGTCGACCAAGTGTACAAAATAAAATACATGTACAACGTGTGGAGACACGTATACCCACCGATCCCAGATAAACGTAAGTGGCCGTCTGTATCGCTTACTCCGTTTAAGCTGTTACTGGATAGAGAATTGCGTCGCAAACCAAAAGGTCGACCTTGCTCGACTAGAATACGTAACAATATGGATATTTGAGAAATAACGAACCAACAGAGGTTGTGCGGATGCTGTAGGAACCGAGGCCATATAACTCGATCATGTCCAAATCGGAATAGCTGATAGTTGTTGTAATAAAATTATGTTGCATTATTTATATTTTATTAAAAATATAAAAATATTGTTGTATTCAAAATAACATTTTTTAATAAAAATATTGGCTAATTTAAAAGAACATTTATTGTATTAAAATTAAAAAAGTAAAGTACAATTAAAATATTAAAACAAATTTTATTTTATTAATTAAAAATATATAAAATTAAATATAAAAATAATAAAAATATTGGCTAATTTAAAAGAACATTTATTTTAATAAAATTAAAAAAGTAACATACAATTAAAATATTAAAAACAAATTTTATTTTATTAATTGAAACTATATAAAAATTAAATATAAAAATGATAAAAAATATTACCTAATTTAAAAGAACATTTGTTTTAATAAAATTAAAAAGTAAAGTACAATTAAAATATTAAAACAACTTTTATTTTATTATATGAAACTATATAAAAAGTTTCTACAAATATATTAAAAAATCAATGTTTGTGTCGGTCGAAATCAGTGCCACATGGGGGTCGTCGTGATTCTGCCAATTCCTCCTTGGTTCACTTCCATGGGATTGTGGTTGCTCGGTGGGATTGTGATTCTCGTGAGGATCTGGTTGTGGGTATTAAAAGGATGACCTACCTTAATAGAATAATGAATGCAGAGGTGTTTGCATCACCCATGATGGAGATGTTTGAATCCGATAAGGCGATGGGGAATGGTAAATAGAAGAGCTCCCCGACGACGCCTCGTACGATCCCTCATGTGACGGTGACCTATTGATCAGCAGTTGACTCGGAGTAATTGGGAATGAAAATGAACCGGGCCATGCATTCGAACCTGCCATAGGACTGGGAAAAGGAAACATAAAAGGGTTAGGATACATATAAGGGCTAGGATGCGCACCTGACATAATCTGAAAAGGCTGTAATATGGGTGTTGTCGGTTGAAGTGTTGGGCCAGGTGGCTGTGTGGGCGCTGTTGATGGGCACACGTCGCTATCCTTTCTTCTTGGATTTAAAGGGTCTCATCGTTCCATTTGCACACGAATTTACCGTCGTCTCTCCTCTTCCGACAGTAAATATGGCTTGCCATGGATCTTAAACCATGGCATGTATTCCAACACGCATGCTAACTCAGGAATGATGATCGGTTCCCGAGTAGGTATATAGTCATACCGATTTTCCCACATTTTGATATATTCTGACCAGTGTCTCGGCCAATCCATATTCAATAGCCGTAAGTTGACTTTGTGCTTATCATCGAGCATCTCAGGTGCCACGGGAATCGGTTGTCGGAATCCAAATTGCCGCAATACTCTATCTGACTGGTGCACCTCCACGATAGCATAGTTGACCAATGGGACCTTCACATGCCAAATGTTCGGATTTTAAAAAAAATTCATCCAGAATTACTGCCCGAATTGTCGGATCCTCGTATGGTGTCCATTGAAACTTTATGAACATGATAAAAATATTAGTTATATACGTAATACTAAATACTAAATACTAAATACTAAATACTAACTACTAAATATGAAACGATTATTTTATTATGTATATATATTTTATTTAATACTTACTTGTGCTTCCGACCGTTGGTCTAATAGAAGTCGTATATCTTCAAGAGATGTGAGTATTCCAACATAACTCGCCGAATGCTTCCACCTAATTAAATAATTTTTTAACATACAATTATATTTTAAATGTACGTAATAATTGTAAAATCTAATATAAAATTTACCTCGTTATTAGTGGGAATGTATATGGGTGGTTCACTCGAGGATGTAAAAATGGAAAACGAAACCGTGCCCATGATTGCAGTAGTGATAGGCATCCTCCGATTTCGACTTTATTCGGTCGCATCGCCCCGTACATCTCCCGATAAAATGTTGCTAACATGGCAGACCCCCAACTTAATTCACATGCTGCTCTAAAATCAAGGAGTTTCAACAGCCATCTCAGATGTATGAGGTTTCGTGACAAGTCTGGCATCAGATAACCTCAAATCATCTCAAGAATGTATGTCCGAGCATTTCGTATTCTCTCTAATTCATTCGAATCATTATCCGACTCCAGAAATGTGTCTCGTTACTAGCCCATCTCGATATGACCTCCGTTAATATTATCCAAAATAGCACCCAAAAGCTCATAGCATACGGCTCCCCAATCAGCAGATTGAGCGGACCCGGTGACTACGTACCCATCGACCGGCAATCCCAATTGCAATTGCACGTCTTCCAGAGTGATAGTCCACTCTCCGCATAGAAGATGGAAAATGTGCGTCTCAAGTCCCCACCTCTCTATCAACGTACTAATTAGTTTCAGGTCCAACTTGCACCCTCGGCCTATCGTGGCCACGTGCCAAAAACTCGCTTCTCGCAGATAATTCTCTATCAACGACGATGGAGGACCAGACATATTACGGATATAACATTGCAACATCTGATCTAAAGACTGTTATAAAAAAATTATAAAATAAATATTAATTAAAATTGCATAAATGAAAAAAAATTAAATACTATTCAAAAATTAATTAAACTTATCACTTACCATTTGTTATTTGATCGACGAAGATGTGTTTCGTATCGAGACGAATTAATTCTCCAGCCATTGCTAACACGATCGAATATTTTTGTAATTTAAAAAATAAAACTAATTCAGAAAAATTTAAACAGATCTTTTTTGCAAAAATTAAAGAGAGCTTTGACAAAAATTGAGAGAAATTTGAGAGAATTTGGAGAAAATTTAGAGAGAATTGTAAGAGGACTATTGTGTGAAAAAATGAAAGAGGGGAGGGCCTTATATATATTGACGGCTGGAGTTCAAATGGTCAAGTGACCGTGAAAGCGGGACAAAACGCTCCCTCAGGGACGCGTTTTTTTGACCCGTCCCCTGACTTCGTGCTGACGTGAACGCGCTTTCAGAAGAAATGACCCTTTCCGGTAAATAATAAAAAAATTGGCACATTTCAATAAATAATAATATAAAAGGGATTTTTTTAGTAAATTGCCCCAAAACATCTATATTTTAAATTGGTTTTATTTTTGGAAACGAGGTATTGAGATTCACAATCCACTTTTGCAGATAATGGTTTGGCTATTTTAATTTTTATTTGGAATATTAAAAAAATAATGGAGAAAATGAAAAGAAATATTTTTATTGACAGAAGCAATAAACACATGGCTGATGCATTTCCTCTGAAATGGAGAAAAGGATAATCTATATCTTCAAGTTTATAAGAACTTTTCCAGACCAAGATTTAAGAATATACTTTTCATTATTTATGAATTAACTTTCTTTCTTTTCTATCAAGTTGAAATCGTAGATGGGATATTAAAACCAAAGTTCAAATAACCTTCTTCTTTTTTAATGGCTAACCAAACACCCAAATCCAGTCCTGCAACAGCAAATGATCCGGCCAAGGTGGCGGAGCGTGAGGAAACGAAAGGTAACCCAATATATGATTTTATTGAATTACAAAACCAGATACGTAATTTATGGATGAATAATCAATAATGTGCAAATTTTGTATATCAGATGATGAAATAGAACTGACGTGGAGAGAAGAAGAACCCGCACATTACATATTAGAAATCCAATCGCTTACCTTTCTTTGGGAAATCCTTTCAAGACCTCAAGTCCGCGGATATGAATCATCTGCATTTGAAGCTAGTGACCACAAATGGTGAGTCCCTTCAATCAAGTTTTACTTTGAAAGATTCAACTCATTTTGAGAATAGTTTAGACTCGATTTACGGGTTTTTCAAATCAAGTGTTAAACTCATTTGATTGTTTTATTTACACTTTAAAAGGATTCATACTTGGTGTTTTCCCGATAATAAATCAGAGTTGATTATTTTTTTGGCAGGAGTTTGATATTGAACCCGGAATTCGAAAATGGAGATGTCTATCTCTCTCTTTACTTACGAAATATGGACATTCAACATCTTGGCTCTAATAGGAAGATTGATGCTCTTATAAATTTTTTTGTATATCATCATGGAATGAATCGATACATCACCATTCAAGGTAAAATAGTTAAGTCTGTTCATGAGTAGGAACAGATCTAATGGGTCGAGTGATTCATATATATAAATATTGATTATAAAATATTTTAAAATAGACGGTAGTGTCATACTGATTCCCAAGTCTGTTTTGGTTTCCAAATTAAAATGAATATAGATGGGAAAGTGAAACGATTCAGTGCAGAAAAGGAAAAAAGTGGGTTTTCTCGACTAATGCTTCTCTCTAAATTCATCGATTGGCTGAATCCCCAAGAAAACACCTGCAAATTTGGAGTTGAGGTTTTTGTTGTAAAAACTGGATCCCTTAATCATGAGGTTGGCCAAAACCCAGAAAAGGAAAAAGGGGAATGTTGTTCCATCCTTGACCACCTTGAAAAAAACCGTGTTACTTGGCTCATCCACAACTTCTCCAACTCATCTGAACCTCGCTCCTTCAAGTTTAATATTGGGGATTATGTATGGTACGTTTACCACTCTCTTTTTTTTTTTTCTTTTTTTTTTAAAAAAAAAATCAGAAAGGTGTTGAATAAATATTATGATTATTTGTTCAGGGAATTACAACTTTATCCCATAGGTGTTCCGGAGGTGAAGAGAAAATATTTATCCATTTACCTTCACCTACAAGACTCGGAGTTTGAAAGTGGAGACAAATTGCATGTGCAATGGAGACTGCAAATTAAGTCAAACGGTCCAAGCAATCCCAGAAAAGGTGAATCTGAATACGATCCAACAAAACCCAGAACAGGTGAGTTGAATGTATAATTACTGAATACTAGTTGCAAGGCTTGATTTACATACTATTAAACAAAGTGTAAATTGTGATGTAGGTGATGCATGGTTTAGCAGGTCTCAGAGTTGTTGGGGGTTCCCATACTTCATGAAGTTGGCAGATCTAAAACAGACGCCTGGCCTAATTGATAATGATGCTTTTACTGTTGAAGCGGAATTTAATTTCATTTACGTTATCCAAGATCTTGCCTGAACCACACGCCGCCAATTTACACTAACTTGTTCCATCCAAACATCATCATAAAATTACTCACTGTATTTATTTCTTAATTTGCAGATTGTGGTCTTGAATAGAACTAAAAAATAATATTTAAATTGCATAAACACGTTATGTTTGCATTGTGAATTTAATGATAGTAAAATAGTGGACCTAGATGTAAATTATGTATTCAATCACATGAGCAACAGAATTTGAAATCGCAAAATTACAATCATAATTTAATATTGTGGTTGTAATCTCCGAGTAAAAGACATTGAATAATTACACAGTTGTGAAAGAGCTAAACATGCAATAAACCCCACCAAGGCCGATTAAAATAATTTACTAAATTTCTCGAAAAAGGTTGTTCGTCCATCAACGGACAATGCCTGTCTGTAAAAAAACTAATACAAAGCCCCATTGATGGGAGAGTATCGATCAGTGATTGATAGCATTTATTTGCGTCACACATTTTACAATTGTCGGGAATCTAGAAATGGTTGGAGGCTCCGGGCCAATGCATTTATTGCTTAATCAGGTTTCTAATAACATATGGAAGTATGCCGCCATTGTTGAAGTAGGCCAATTCAACCTGCAATTTTAAACACCCGTCAGTTATGCTTTTATTCACCTCATCTTCAATAACTTCAAATAGGCAGCTTTTAGAAGTTTAAAATATGCTTATGTCAAATATGTATTCATATACAACACTCGCACCTCCAAATAACATAAAGGACTAGATTCTCTGCGAATAAACATTATTAAGGTATAACTTCAAATTATTCTCGTGAAGGACCCTCTAAGCATATACAAAAACATAGAAAACTTGAATGCATCTATGCCAAACATATTTGAAACGCACACCCGAATCCAAATATCGTAAATTGACACCTCCAAACCGAGTCGATTTAGATATTTGCAAATAACCATGTCAAGGACTAAGGAGTAGCATATTTAGACCTATATTGTTTTGACTCTTTATTTTTCTTAACTATTCATGTTTGACATTTTTAGACATGTTATAAGAATTTGACCCTACAAAGACCCTCCAAATATATATGAAAACCTAGGAAAACTGAATTACCCGTGTTAGAACCACTCGAATCTGACACACATATCTGAGTCCAAAAAGTCAATAATGTAGATTCAAACAAGGGGAGCATTTTTCATAAATAAGACTGTTAATGCAGGGATAGTCACATGATAGCAGATGATAAAACACAATGTATACTGCACTATTTCCGCACAAAAAGATATATTTGAAACAATTCAGTACCTCAGTGTCGAAGCGGACAGTGCAGGTGAAAGACTTCCCATTATCCGTCGTGACAGTCACATCTTGACCGGGTCTTATATCGGTTATTTTGCTTGGGAGATCTATGGTATAACGCTCATGACCGGTTAAACCTAGTGTGTCGGCATCCTCCCCAGACTTAAAACAAAGTGGAATGATGCCCATGCCTACCAAATTACTTCGATGGATTCTCTCAAAACTTTTGGCAATTACTGCTTTTACTCCCTGTCATGCAAGGAAGTTACTCAGGTGAACAAAACAGCAAGCATGCAAGCTACTCCAGTTTGGACTAACCAAAAAGAAACTCTTTCATTGTTGAGTCAAGCTTGACCAGCTTGGGCTATGGAGCTCAATTTTTTACTGGATATATGAGTTTAACTAAACTGAATTTGTTTTGTTCTTTTTAGTCTTGAAGCAAGCTCAAACTCTAAAATTGAAACTCAATTGAGTTTTAACCAAGCTTCAAGACTCAAATTCTGAATGGAGCTCAAGCGTGTTAAAGTTTTAGTTCAACTTGGCTTAATTACACCTGTACACAAAGCACATCAAAAGACCAATACGAATTTCTTCACAGCAGCCAAATCAAGACTTACCAATAGCATTGGACCTTTTGCAGCCCAATCTCGGGAGCTACCACTTCCATATTCAGCTCCAGCCAAAACAATGGTGTCATATCCTGCATCCTTGTACCTCTGAAATTACAGATTGATTGTTCAGCTAACTATGCGTATAATTTGACAGCATATATAATCTCATATTGTATTTAAAACAAACCAAAACCAATGATTTGATTGTAGAATTGACATTTATTGGAAACAACAAATCTATAACGAAAGTAGTGCTAAATCAAGATTT
This sequence comes from Gossypium arboreum, assembly GCF_025698485.1. Classification (NCBI taxonomy): domain Eukaryota; kingdom Viridiplantae; phylum Streptophyta; class Magnoliopsida; order Malvales; family Malvaceae; genus Gossypium; species Gossypium arboreum. Next base: position 43,663,834 of record NC_069074.1, on the reverse strand, counting down.
GTTGTGTAATTAGGTAACAAATTGATTTTATATGAAGTGTGATAGACTTCAAAATTGAAGAACTCACCATTGCTGCATCAAATACATAGAGTTTCTCTCCTGTAGGGACATGTACCGTTTTTGGGCCAACTTCCCCATTCAACAGCTTGTTCACAAGGCGAATGTTAGCAAAAGTTCCACGTGCCATCACTTCATCGTTACCGCGACGACTTCCATAAGAGTTGAAGTCCTTGCGCTCCACCCCACGGTCAAGTAGGAATTTTGCAGCAGGACTGTCTTTATGGATACTTCCTGCAGGAGAAATGTGATCTGTTGTGATACTGTCACCAAAGTTCAATAAGCAGTAAGCATCTTTCACGCCATGGGCTCCAGGAGGCTCCATGGTCATGTTCTTGAAGTATGGAGGCTCATGAATGTAGGTTGAGTTGGGGTCCCATGAGTACATAGTGGAAGAAGGCACTGATAGCTGATTCCACATGGGATTGCCCTTTGTAATAGCCTCGTAAGTACTTTTGAACATCTCTGGCAAGACACTGGATTGGACAGCCTAAAACAGCAGAAAAGTTCAAGCTTATAAGTTTCATGCTTAAACACTGTGAAATTTGCAAGTTTAAGCGAACTGCAAGTTTAGGGTGTCTACCTCTGCAATTTCTTCAGTAGAAGGCCAGATGTCCTTGAAATAGACACTCTTACCATCCTTCCCAGTTCCAATTGGCTCCTTGTCAAAGTCAATATCAACCTGAAAAGTCCCCATAGTTACTGATAATAAAAAATGATACAGCAAAAGCTACTAGTCCATCAAAAAAATGAAATGCACTGATCTAAGTGATTCAATTCTAAAACATATATTATTGAATAAATCTTATTGAAAAGCACCTCACATTTTTTTCCAAGGAAATTAAATCTAAATGCACAAGAATTAACTAATTTAGAAGATAACCATCATTGAACTCTCCAACATTCTGAGTTAACATCAGATTATATATGGGTTATATATATGATAACATTAATCTCGGTAAATATTTAACAAATATGAGCATCACCAGTAAATAATTAGGTATTATGTACCGTGCCAGCAAGGGCATATGCAACCACTAAAGGAGGTGAAGCAAGGTAGTTGGCTCTTGTTAAGGCATGAACACGACCCTCAAAATTCCGGTTCCCAGAAAGTACAGCAGACGCTACAATGTCTGCGTAGAATATTCAAAATATTTTAGATTAGCCAGTTAAAAACTGAAAATTAAAATTGGCAAGGAATAAGATTAACATGTTAAAGTGTAACACAATATTTGAGTATTTACACGCTTACATCATGCAAATTATGAATCCCAAAAACTTTTACAGTTAGAATTTTCGATGGTACCGTTTTCTGAAATAGCAGAGGCAACTGATTCATCCAATTCTCCTGAATTTCCAATACAAGTTGTGCAGCCATATCCAACAATATGGAAGCCCTGCTTATTCAAATATTCTTGCAACCCACTGCATCATATAAACCAAAATTAGTGAACATATTTCTTATGATTATATATGAAATATTTTATAAAAAGGATTTTCACTCCAAATCCATTTCAGATGCAAGTAGAAATTAAGGAATACCTCTGCAGTAAATATTTTGTAACAACTCCTGAACCTGGTGCAAGACTTGTCTTTATCCAAGGCTTGACCTGTGGAACAATTATACAAGCAAAATTCACTTATTCACATTAATATTAGTATTCATATAGTTCAAGGAAAGGCAAGGAAGTTTGAATACATTGAAAAGGGGTTTTTAAGAAGAAAGTGAAGGTGCAGATTGGGAAGAAAAGATAGTAGGAGATATTACAGAGAAGGAAAGAGCAGCAGAAACATAAAAATAGAAAAATGCCAAACCTGTAAACCAAGTTCACAAGCCGTTTTTGCAACAAGTCCTGCCCCAAGCATGACACTAGGATTTGATGTATTGGTGCAGCTCGTAATAGCAGCAATTACAACACTGCCATGCCTGAGCTCTGCTGGCTGTCCGTGGAACGAAAATTTTGCCACTTTGTCCTGTGCCTCTTTTGGCACAGCAAAGCCCTACAACATATGGTAAGACATTCGGCAGAATGTTTAAAAGTTCCAAAAGAAAATAATTCTAATAAATTTACACCTTGAAGGGAAGAAGTTCTGATAAAAGTTGGTCTATTTCATTTCCTACCTAATCATATTATTTTTATCCTTTAGTTTTCCACTGTGTGATTCTGTTACTTGAGTCACCCACTTCTTAGAAAAGCAGTACATGGATTAAGGTCTAGATGGTAAGAGGGGTAAAAGTCTAGAAACAGGGAAAAGGAAGAGAGAGAATTGTCCACATAATAATTCAAATGAACATGTCATAAGTGAAGTGGCTTTCTTTTTCCATGTTTCAGATTCATGATTGAATATTTAACACAATTACAAGTTAGGTGCCAGATTATGGTCATGATTTTTTGAAAGTTATGCTACACACAGAGTATGTAATCAAAGGTATTTAGCTTTAAGGTTTGAGCCAGGTAAATATTACTTTATTGATCATCATACTTCAATATCAAATCGTTAGTGCTTTGTTTAACTAACCAAAGGAAAGTTAAAAGAAACAAATTGTCAATTAATTCATGGTAAATAATTGTTTACATAAAACAGACAATGAGCAGTAGTGAGGACATAGACAACAACAAAGATGTGGAGCACATTCAAGACTCACCTTGAAACCAGCTTTATTATTAAGACAAGAATTCCAATCACTCTTCATTTCTCTCAAAGGAACCCGATCATGTGGTCTGGAAAGAATAGCAGCAGTTAACATCGAAATAGTACAACAAATCATATTTAATATTTAAAAAATAAGCTAATTCCCTGACAAAACAAACAAGAAAAGTGGCAGAAAAGAAAAACCTCTTTGGTCCAGATATACAGGGTTCAACTTCAGCAAGGTTTAATTCTAGATATGATGAGTACACTCTTTCTTGTTGGGGCTGAACATATCAAGACCAGGTTGGGGAGCAAGCACAAGTAGAAGAGGAAAGAATTAGACTAGTTATTCTGAATACAAGTTAAACAACCGGAATCTGACAAGCATAAAGGACAAGTAAAATGAAAAAGGAAGAAAAGTTCTTGCCTCATTGTAGTCGACGAACATTTTATTTGCACGGAGATATGATTCTATCATTGCCACCTGAATTTGAGGACAAAGATGTCATCTAGTGCTTCAGTTTCAGTAATTGCAGATTATGGGCTGTTATAGGATGAAGTAGAAAACTCACAGTTTCGTCACTTCGGCCAGTCAATTTCAGATACTGCAAAGTAACATGATCTACAGGGAAGAATCCCATGGTTGCACCATACTCAGGAGACATATTAGCAATGGTAGCCCTGTCAGCCAATGAAAGTTCACTCATACCGTCCCCTATAAATTCATACAGAATAAAAAGGTTATAAAATATTTGATAGCCAGACATTAAGAAACTAAGAGTAACTTGCAACAACCCTATGAAAAGTAATTACCATAAAACTCAACGAATTTGCCAACAACACCGTGCTTCCTCAGTATTTGTGTCACAGTTAGAACCAAGTCTGTAGCTGTCACACCATTTCTTAATTTTCCAAATAACTTGAATCCAACAACACCAGGCAAAACCATGCTCATAGGCTTTCAATTTCAAAATCATTAATGTTAGGAAACAAGGATAGAAGAGATGCATATTCAAGCAAGTGAACAAGAACATGAACAGTATGGTTAAAAAAAAGAGTAAAATAAGAAAAGTTGGATAGTATATAGAGTAACAGAATCACAAACAATTATTGTCAAAGTCAGTTGAAGTATCATCATCATCTTATTCTGTTATAACGTTTGACACAAAACAAAAGAAGCCAAAAACGGTTGATAAAGACGAAAAATAATAAATGTGAGATACAGATCACATGCACACATCAAATTATGTGGCAACTTTAGTTAAAAGAGGCTTCATAAATCCTTCGTTGAAAGTTCAGGCTCATTTTTCACTTTTATTTTAGCATGTCATATAGAAACATGAACTGGAAATTATTAAATAGAAAAGAACTGTGTTGTACTCATCATTGAGGTATAGGGTTTAACTAGAAACTACTGAAATCATCGCCAAACAAACCACCAAAGTTTGGCGAAAAATATAGTTCTATGGAAATACCTACCTGACCAAGCATGGCTGCCTCAGCTTCAATACCACCAACTCCCCAGCCAGCTACTCCAAGACCATCTATCATAGTTGTATGGGAATCAGTTCCAACCACGCTATCAGGGTAAAGCACGCCGTTGGTGTTGAAAACAACTCGTCCAAGATATTCCAGATTAACCTAAAATTTTACAGTGTCAGCTCAATTTGCCACCATATTTACATGGATTAACTGTCTATGACAAATTCAAATTAGTGAAAAATGTAAGCTTATTTGTTCATTACTTTTCATCAGTTGGTAAAAACTTTTCTGCACATAGATCATTAAGGATATGTCGACTATTATGTTAAGAAGTGTCGATTGCACTTTGCACTCTGTTTCCATATCACATACCTGATGCACAATACCAGAACCGGGAGGAACAACAAGCATATTATGGAAGGCAGTAGATCCCCATTTAAGGAAAGAAAACCTTTCCTTGTTCCTCTGAAACTCAAGTTCCATGTTTGCTTGCACTGCATTTTCTGATCTTGTTACATCAACTTGAACTGAATGATCAATGACAAGATCTACCGGAACCTGAATATTTTCAGCAACACACCGTGAGGATAGAGCAAACAATAACTTTATTGCACAATAGCCAGGCATGTTGTAACAGGACCTGTGGCATTTGAAAGCTCATGTTTTTGAACTGATATCAAATAGAAAATTCTACATGACTTCCCATAAATCATCCAGAGCAGCCAACAGGATCAAAAATTGAAAAGAAAGATATCTCACATAGAGAATGCATGACAAATGGTGGTTGAAGATGATTTTGTACTAACTATGACATTAATATGACATGGAGAACATTTCTCAAGATCCACAACCTTATTAAGGCAAAAATATGAAAATATTGCAATCTTAAACTATGGCATCTAGAAACCATCCATCCCTCCAAAAATAATAAATGTTTGAAGATACTCCAGAACTCTCATCACAGTAAATATTCATGTAATTGATGTAAACAAACGCACCAAAGGATTAATCTTGTTTGTATCACTGCCAAGCTTGTGCATAGCATCACGCATACAAGCAAGGTCGACCACAGCAGGCACTCCAGTGAAATCCTAGCCAAACAAAAAGGGAAAGAAAGGAAAAGAATGATTTAAGATAAACAAAGCATCAATTGTTTCTTTTGGTAAAGATGTGCATTTATGCACATACAGACATAAACTAGGCTTATCAAATACCTGCAAGAGCACACGAGCTGGCTTGAAGGGGATTTCTACTTGCTTTGGTGATGTATTTTGCCAATCAATAATTTTCTCAACATCCTCCTTCTTGACTTGGAAGTTGTCACAGTTACGAACCGCAGATTCAAGCAGGATTCTGATAGAGTAGGGCAGTTTATCTATTATTTATAGAACAGAAACAAGGAATAGATATGATCAATCACACAATGATACTGGAGACAGGCATGAAGTAATACATCAAATTCATCAAGAGAATAGATATAAATTTAATTTCCATGAGAAAATTTACCAATCCTCGGATCATTCAGGGCAGGCAAGCTATAGAACTTTCCAAACTCGCCACCACCTGGCTTTGGAAGACTGGTCAGGACTGCCTTAAAAGGATGTTCAGCAGCTGAAAATCATAAAAATAGATGAGCGATCAAATTTATCAACAGATAGTTTTTCAGTTTAGTTATCAACTTCGACATACTTCACATGATTAAAATCTCGAGGGAAAAAAAAACAGCTATATACATATATAGGTATACTCACAAACATAACAATCTTTATACTGATTTCATAATACAATTCATCCCTTTTATCATGTAATTAATAATGAAATATTAGTTAAATTGAATCCGATGAATAAAATTTTAAATCTGAGGCTTATCATTAATTGGACCCGATCAAGCAACCTAAGATTTTGACTGAGAGTCTGAGACCTTAAACTAATCTAAACTACATCAGTAAATAAAATGTTGAATTTAAGATCGGATAAAAAAAATCCATCAAAATAAACAAAGCTATATAGCAGTACCCATAGTGGAAAACTTCCTCTCAAGCCGTTCGATGACTGGATTAACAGCTCTGACCTGAGCACGAAGGCTAAAAGGAGATCTCCAATCGAGACGGTGGCTCCATCGCGGAGAGCAATGGAAGGAACGAACGGCGGCGGAGGCAAGAGATCGTTGGTGATTGAGAAGCGAAGGAGAGCTTGGACTGAGATTCCGAAACGAAGAATGAAAGAACCGAGTTCGAGAGTATGAAGACGCTGCCCTTAAGAGAGAGGAAGAAGCTGAAGATGAGACCGCCATCAAAGATCGCAGGAGTTAACGTAAAAAAAAAAAAAAAATGGCAGTAACCAGTTAGCAGAAGAAATTCATGTCCAAGTTCTGGCTCTTTTTTCTTTTTGAGAAAGGCGTGTGGAGAGTGAGCGCAGCTGATTACCTAGCGTTTAAATTAGAGATTTGTATCCAATGACTATTCCAGTTCTGTTAAAAAGAAAATTGTTATATTTATCACTATTATTATCGACCAATCATTTTTTTAATTCACTAATTTGTTTAATTTAATTTATTTCTTTAAAATTAATTATTATCACTTTGATACCATCTATTTTTCCCATCATGAAACAAAAGCCATGTGATGTAGGGATCAGATGGGAGTTGCTGTGTGACGCTGGTCTGTGCAAATTTGTATCGAATGTTAGGAAGCTTTTGAACTTTCGCAAAGGAGATGTCAAATCACGGTTACGATTTGCCAGGAGAATGGATTCGTTATAGAAAAGAAATATCTACTTCGCAAATTGGGTTATGACTTTTTCTTGTGGGGACAAGCACACGTTGACGTCTACTATTCCTTTACCTTTTATTATTTCATTTTTAATTTTTAGGCTAAATTCAGTCACCCACCTAGTTACTATACTTTAAAATTTATGATATTTTAATTACTAATCCGTTAATTATGGTGTATTGAAAAACTGAGGTAGCATCTTATATCATCTTTTTAGATGAAAATATTAGGCCAATTTTGTATACCTATTACTTATATTTTTCTTTTGAATAATTTAGGCTTCGTTTTTTTAAAATATTTCCTATTTACATCTTTTATTTCTATTTTTAAAAAATTTAAAAGCACATTTGATAAATAGAAACAAAATTTGTTTTTACTAATGAAAACATGTTTGATAACTATTTTCTACAATAAAAAAATGAAAAATAAAATAAAAAATTACATTTATATAGATTCAAACCAAGATATCATATTTAATATTTGAAAACTGTTAAAAGAAAAATGAAAACAACTTTTTATTATTTTCTAATTGTTCACATATTTTATTTCCATTTTCAAAAATCATTCTTAAAATTTTCAACACTTTTCTTCAATGCTTTCCATTCTCTAATAAATCGAAAATAAATTTGGTTTATTTTTCCTCAAACCAAATGGAGCCTTAATTCCTTAAATTTTTTTCTTTTAACTTTATTTTTATTTTTCCTTTTTGTTTACTTCTCCATATTTCTTCTTCTTCTTTTCTAGCTGCTCTTTTGGTTGTTGATTCATCCTTCAAGGAATTTGGGGCATGGGTTTGTAATTTTTTCCATGGTTTTAAGTAATTTCAAATGGGTTTTGTTAATGTCAATTTTATTTACCAGGCACCAGCTGCAACGTTATTTGCAACATGGAGAATAACTGGCAATAGACTAAAGCTTGTTTTATGTATTGGCATTTTTTTTTTACCCAAATTAGTTGTACATTTGTTGAACGGATCTTAGTTTTTTCCAACCACCCATTAGCAAAGCTTAAATGTGCAAGAATCAAACTAAGCAATGATAGAATTGAGTACTTTCAATACAATTCAAGTTATCATGTGGAGATACTCTAACAGCATGTTTGGTTGGGAGGCTTAAGAATAGATTCCAGCCCAATTCGGCGGGCTCATCACCAAACATTAGTTTGGTTGTCTGTAATGCTATTACAGCCCGAATCTATTCATGGCGTATTACAGGGAAAATGTTGAATAGCCATTCCGTTCCCACACCATTGAATAGCCATTCTTTCCCGTGTGAAGTAAAATTTTTTCCCCCTTTTCAAATTTTGCCCTCACCTATAACAGAGAATGAAGAAGCACTAGAACCATCATCTTCTCCCTCAGTTCACAGGTAACTTTCTTTTTTTCTCATCTTTATGTTTCCCGTTTTCCCTTTGATTGAAGAAAATACCTAGGTCAATATATTCTTCGTTCCTTCTTTTTTTTTCTTCACCTTTTAAGCCAATAAAACCCTTTGGTTGCAGAGTTGCAACACTTTTTTTTTTTAGCTTTTTCACTACATTTTTTATTTCCCCTCTATGAACTTTTTGGTAGTTAGAGTCATCAAAAAGGAATCAAGAGATATCGGAATGGAGAAATCTAGGACTTCGAGGACGAAGTGGTGGTGGCAGCGTCGACGGTAATTTCACTCCCTCTCTCTGAATTTTTTTCTATTTATTGTTATTTTTAAGCTTAGGGTTCTCATCTTTATTTTTCTTAGTTGGAAGCCAAAGACAATAAACTTTTCATGCATTTAACAGAAATAGTTTCATATTCGAATAATTAAAGCACGAAGATTAACATTTTGTGAAGAAAAAAAAAACAAAGGCAGTATTTTGCTTTTATTGGCAGCATGATTATGTGAAAATATTGAAGTTGTCTCTTCATTAGAAACTTCTACAGAACTAGTGAAAAAGAGGATTAGATAGTGCATGGAATGCATTTTGAAATTTGATTGTGGTTACATGAATTATCATTCATTTGGGGATCATCTCCAGGAAGATCTTCCCAGCTTGTGAAAGCATGTGTGTGTGCTGTCCTGCTTTGAGGTCAAGATCTCGCCAACCTGTTAAGCATTACAAGAAATTATTGTCTGAAATATTCCCCAAGTCTCCTGTGAGTATCTACTCTTTTCTTTTTCTTCTTTTTGGATTATACATTTTGGTAATGGTGGTCTTGGTGAAACTAGAGATGAAATCTTTATACATATTTGGGCTTTTGGTGATGGCTATTTAAGTTAGCTTGCTTTTGAGTACTTTAATTTTTAATGTGAGGATATCAATAAGGAATATTTGATCCTGCAATATGCCAATAATGTCTACTAGAGTTTTTCTTTTTGAATCGGCGCTAGATTGTTACTGTGATTGTGGCTATTCAGTTGGTTACTCGAACTCACCTGTGAGTGTCGGATACAAGTATGTGTCCTGTAAGGATATGTTCAATTTTGACATAAGTTTTTCATGTATTTGGAGATTCATATCCTACACTCATATTCATACAAAATGAAGAATTAAGCTACATAGCTGCCTAGAGTTCTCGGATTTGACTCTAATGCCATTTGAGTATTGTAATTTCACAAATAGAATAAAAATACACTCCTCTATAGTTGGTTTTTTTACTTTAAAAGAAAAAAAAAAGTTATTCTTTGGTTGGATCTTGGAAGTAACTAGAGATTAAACAAAATTGTTAGATGCGGTTAATTAGCAATTCAGTTGGTGCATTTCTGAAGAGTCATTGTTCATTTTCTGTTAGTCCATGCCATTGTTTTAGATGTCAATTTTCTATACATTACAGAAACTGTGGCTAGGGAAACATTAGATCAAGTTATGGCAAATGCACTTTCAAAATCTGGTTTTAATCAATCTGCAGCATACATTTCATGTCTTCTTTTTGCAATGGCATTTTAAGGATGCCTTTTTTTTTTCTTATTCCTAGAATGCTTACAAGTTATGACTCTTTTGGTGTACCAGAATACTGTGAGAAATATGTCAAGCCTAACAATGTTGTAGGAGCAGAAGAAGTGAAGTCAAGTGACGAAAAACTGAGTGAAGATGAATATGTTGCCTCGGATGATGAGGAAATCACCGGAAAATAGATCTTTAGGCACATATTATGCCCTGCATACTCACTACGAAAATTGTCTTGTGTTGTACATAATGTTCAGCTCCAGGAAAATTCGAACATGACAAAACCGGGGAATATTTGGAAAAATTCCTACTTACCCCTTTTTGTCATTACTTTCCGTGGATGTTTGTGTAAATTAATCCATTGTTGTTCAATAATTCAAATATTTATCCACTGCTGAGACTTTAAAAAACAATTCTCCCATATGCTCCTACTCCTTATGTGCCTGCATCAATTATACTACCGTTTATTATGCTTTGTTAGTGTTATTTATACATTGGTTGATCTAACTTTGGCGATGACTTATTTGGCTGCCAATGGAATTTATATCTCCCATATCTCCAACACTTTATGGTGGAATCCATTTTGCATGGCTTTTGATTTGGTCTACAATTTTTTGGTTGGCTAGGGTAGTCTCATAGAGAAGTTAAAAAATGAGTTTGTTTGGTGTATAAATGTTTGATATTTTTCATATATATAAAAATGAGAATAATTATTGCTTTTGGATCAAGATTTGTAATTTTGGCAACTCCGATCCTATGAGATTATGTTATGATTTTTATCAATTTATATTTTAATAAAATTATATTAAGATGATTATTAAATTATATGTTTTATTTTTATTTAATTTTATTTAGTAATAATTATATTAAAACATGATTAAATTATTTACTATTTTAATAATAATCTTAGTAAAATTTAATAGCAATAATTATGTACTTAAAAAAATCATTAGGGTACTCTAGTCATTTTAACTTTTTTCTTATACTATTACAATATCATTCTATTCAACCAAACATAAGAATACTATTACAGTTCTATTTCATTCCATTTAACCAAATAATTAAATTACTGATTACAGTTCTATTTCATTACAGTTCTATTTCATTACAGCAAACTTAACGTACCGTAAAGATGTTTACATGTGGCTATTTTGGTGGAATATGTGATTGTAATTATTTGTAACTTAACAAAATTTTTTTAACTCTTCTTTAGGCTAGAAGTATATATTAGGGTTTTATACAAATAATACTAAAAATAATTAAATAAAAAATGGTATGGGAAATAAATTAATTACAAAAATAAGAATTTTTATAGTACATTGCAATGCCACTTGACTAATTGACTACACCTCTTAATTTTTTCCTAGTCATCATGCAATCATATTATTTAAAAATAATTTTTTTAGTATTGTCACTTGACTGAATGACAACTTGATATATGTTCTTTAAAATACATATTTTTCATAGGTATACACGGCAACGCTTTAATTTTTTTTTTAAATGGCTTGTCAAAAAGGAAAAAAAAAAAGTTAAAAGAAAAGGGTTGGTTAAGTTGGGGAGCCTGTGCCGAGATCATATCAGACAATAGAGTCAAAGTAAAAAGTAAAAGAAAAATAAAGATATATTTAAAATTTATTTATTTTTCTATACTCTTATACATCAATTGTTGCAGCTGTTGAGTCAAAGTTGTACTCAAAATCAATTCATTCAATCTCCATTTATTGATTCTATTCAAACAAAATATCAAAGCCACTAAGATCATGTTTTCAAATTATTTAATTTAAATTGAAACAAATAAAACAACAAATCATTTAAATTTGTTCTTATACGTAGGACAATTTTCAAAATTAGAATGGCTAAAATTTCTCAATAAATAAAATTTCAAATTTGATAAAAAATATGCGGAAAATATAAAATTATTCATTTTAGGAATGTTGAATTTGAGTATATATATATATATATATATATATACTAGTTTCTTTATCTCATGTATTAGTTGTATGTATTAATTAGAAAATTGATGCAGTTCAGTAAACCAACTAAAAATTTAACAAAATCAAGTGTATCTATTAATTAATAGTATAACTACGATGAGCACAGATATCGTTCCCACAAAGACTAAAAGTACTAATAATTGTTGTCTTTCTATTATTTAACTGACAAATTAGAGTGATTGATTAAAACTAAAATTAACTAAATTAATTAACTAAAGAACACTACAAAGAACAAATTAGGAAAATAAACGATTAACAACCAAGAAGTGAGGCAATACCAAGGAAAAAATCCACCTAGACTTCATTTGTTATTATCAATCTATATTACGCAATTTCTTCACTTAGCATCCTGATCCGTAAAAATCCTTAAATTATGTTAATATCTCTCTTCAAGAATAAGAGCAACTAACTATAGGTTGATTAATTAAAATTTATTTCTAATTAAACCCTTTATTATCGCATTAACTCGATTTATGGATTCTCCTCTTAGATTTCACTCTAATCCGGTAGATTTATATTGTCCTATTTCTAGGATTGCATACAACTCCACTTAATTATGCTAGATATTCTCTTAAACAAGGTTTATTCCTCCTCTGATTCAAGCACATCAAACATGGATTAATAATCTAGAAATATGAAACCAAGAATTAAGCACACATAATTGAGAACAAGATCCAAGTATTTATTACGTAAAAATAGAAATCAAATAATAGAATCCATCCTAAGGTTCATCTACCTAGGTATTTGGGAAACTAGTTCATGATAGCAAATAAAAACATCCCAAAGACAATATATCTACACGAAACAAAGAAGCTCATAATAAACTTCAAAGAAATCAAAAGGAGATCTTCAATCTTGATAGAAATCTGCTTTTGAGTCAACTTCAATGGTGTTTTCCGAGTTGTTATCTTAAATATTCTATGACGGCTCTCTCCTATCTTCTTATTTTTGTCATATATAGGTCTTGGAATGCTAAAAATTGCGTCTTTTTTGCGTGTTTAGAGTGCAAATTGTGATTTTGACACGGTCTAGCACACGTCCGTGTAGCTCCTGTACCTTACTCTGATTCCGATTTTCGCTCGCTTTGCTCTCAAATACTTTTCTAAGTATAGAAACATGAGTTTAAAGGATTAAGAGCATAAACTTCACCATTTTAAATCAAATAATCATCCAAAAACACATTAAGAATTAGACTAAAACGTGAGTTTTAAAGGGTCGTGGAAACACATAAGAACTCTTGAATGGAACTAAAAAAGAGATGTAACTCCAGTTCCTTCGGAAATGGTAAGATCTTTGGCGCAAGAAGAAAAGGTTGATTCGTATCATCTTGATTTGCTTCTGATTTCTCTATTTTTTTTAAAATACCGCTTCTCATACTTGTATCGAATAGAACATGATGAGGCAAACCTTCTTCATATAAAACCTGTTTGATTTAGATTGAGAGAATCATACGGTTTTATGAAACCATGTGTATATGCCATGAATCCGCAGTCAATCCTATTTCTGATAGGAGCAGTTGACAATGGAATTAACTTTTTCCATTATTTTCGTATCCATAATAGTGTGAAAGGAAAGCCTGGCTCGAAGTTGTTTAAGAATAGTGGTGTTGTTGAGTTACTCGATTCTTTGACTTAGGATTAATCAATTTTATTTCCTAATGGGGGTAGGGAAGGAATATAAATCAGCGGTAGAGTGTCACCTTGACGTGGTGGAAGTCATCAATTCGAGCTTGATTATCCCTAAACCCAATGTGAGTTTTTCTATTTTTCCTTGCCCCTCGTCGTGATCAAATAAGAATGGATAAGAGGCTCGTGGGATTGACATGAGAGGGTAGGGGCTATATTTGTGGGAGCGAATTCCAAACGAATATGGAGCGCATGGATACAAGTTATACCTTAGAATGAAAGACAATTTCGAGCCGGCTTTGTCTACTAACAAGGAAGCACTTTTGGCATTTGTCAAAATATTAAATTTATTTATAAAATTTATAAATTTTCACACAAAATATAAAATAATGCATTCCAAATGTTGTATAAAATAATATTACATTTTAATATTGTAAAAATATTTATATTGTACATTATAAAATTTTAAAATTCTATAAATATTGTTTAAATTTTGACAAAAAATTTAAATAATGTATTATAAATTCCATATAAAAATTTTAATTTTAATTAGTTAATATGTTTTTAAAATTTTTAATTATTTTAAAATCATTATAAATTAAATAATTTTTATACCAATTATAAGCTTAAAATTATTTCAATGAAAAATAAATGTTTTTATATTTTAAAAATATTATAAGTAAATTTTTATATTATGAGCTTTACCATAATTAAAGAATAAATTCAAAAGACGAACTTTACATTTAATTAAAGCGGTGTCATCGGTATGTCAGAGATATCAATAAAAAAATATTTTATTATTTTAGATCGCTGTGTATACTCATAAAAATATATATATTTTTAAAGAATACATACCGATATCGCCCGCCAATATGTCAGACGATACTAATAAAAAATCATTTTTTTAAATAATATGATTGTATGATGAATAAAGAAAAAGTGAGGTGGTAACGTTAAGCAGTCACACAGCACCAAAATGTACTAAAATGTATCTCATTTTCATAATTAATTATTTTATCAATCCATTTTGTATTTAATTTTGTTTTAGTATTATTTTTATAACTAATATGAACCTACAGTTCTTTCCATTCAACATCTCAAAAGACCGTGGGAATGGAAAATCTTGAGAATCAAGAATCCAAATAATATGAACTATCCTTACCAAGGCCTAGACCTAATCATGGGCGGGGCCGAGCGGCCCGGCCCGAAGGCCAGTTTGAAATTTAAGAAGGTTTGGGCAAAAATATAGGTCCGAAAAATGGGCTTGAGTAAAAAAATAAGGCCCCTTTAAAAAATGGACTGGGCCTCAAGTAAGACATTTTTGGCCTGAGCCCGGCCCTGCCCGAATACACTAAAAGTAAAAAAAATCTACTTTTTTTAATATTTTTTTCTTGTTATTTTCTCCTATTTTGCTACCATTTTACTATTATATTACTACTATTTTGTTGTTATTGTTCGGATATTGTATACAATCTATTTTATTGTTAATTTTGTTATTATTTTAAAGACATTTGTTAATTTTGTTATTATTTTAGAGATATTTGATTGTTAAGTTGCATCTATCTTAGTGTTATTTAAGTATATATATTTTTAAAATTTATTTTCAGTTTGTTGAAAAATATTTATTTTGATATTTTTAGTATTTTGATGCATTATATATATTTTAAATTATATAAAAATAATAAAAAATTAATATGGGCGGGCCGAGTCGAGCCTGGATTTTAGTATTTTTATCTGGGTCGGACTTAGGCAAAATTTTAGGCCCATTTTTCGGGCCGGGCAGAGCCAGGGCTTAACAAACAGGCCTAAAATTTTAGTTGAGCCCGGCTCATGCTCACCTCTACCAAGGCCTGTACACAACCTAATTTTTTTTCTTTTATTTTTTACGTTAACTTTATATTTTATGTTTGAGGTTCGAGATTTGTGATTGTTCATTCTAATAATATCGTTTTTAAAATTCAAACTTGTATCTCTCCATGAAAATACAATGTACATTTCCATTACATTAACACTTATTAGTGAAACACAATCTAATCTTTGAATAAATCTAGAAGCCCTAAGGCCTTCCAGGATGGACACCTATCAAAATTTTTTTGACATGAGAACATTATGAGTAAATTTCAATCACATTCCTTCAAATTTTTAGATTATAAAAATGATTAAATTTCAATTTAATATTTATATTTCACTCAAATTTGATATTTAAATTATATATTTTAATTTTGACATAATTTGATACCCAACTTTTATAATATTATTAGTTAGTCTAAATAGTTTATTTTAATTAAAATGATGATGTGAATTTTTAAGAATTGTTAGTACCATTAAAATTTATTAAATTCAAATTGTTACAATACTTTATTTGTTACATGAATACTAAGTTTTTTCCTTCAAAATACCACACCAATACAAAAATTCTACTCATGTTAATGAATAAACATAATTTTATAAATTTAAAAAGTAAAAAAATTAAAAATTAAAAATAAAAAATTAAATTCTAAATATATAAATAATAAAAAACTTTCAACTATAAAAATAAATAATTAACTCAATAAAAAGAATTAAAGGATCCAAAACTCTAAAAAGATTATAGACCCAAATCATGGTTTGGATAAGATTTTTGCCCTTTTGGTTAATTTTAAAAAGTAAATCCGACCGTTGCATGGTTGCGGGGAAAACAGAAGAAAGGGGACTAAAGTCCGCCTTGTCTTTAGGTTTTTAACCTTAAAACGGTTTGTACCCATCAAGCTCCAAGACCTCAAGCATTCCTTGTGCGCCTTCCTCCTCCTCACAGAGCCACCGATGCCGTCGCTCTATGGTCTGGATTTTCCATTATATAAGAGAGATTCGAAAACCATTACTTATAACTATTTTCTCTTCGAATAATTAGTATTAGTTTTTTCACACAAAATGGAACTTATATATTTTACGAAACTGACAAATTACAACTCAAAATTGTCCATCATTGTGAATCTGACAAATTAAGCCTAAAATCCCACCAATCGTTGAAAGCAGACCACCACTATAAACTCTTTCACTATTCTTCTTCAAGTCTCTGCATAGATTTCGTTTCAAGCCTCAATTCTTTTTAATGATTTATGGTAAACATTTATTTATACTATGTTTTTAATAATTTCTATGATTCGTTAAGCTTTCACTTAGTGAAAACCCATAATTCATAAAAAATTCAACATGCTCACCGAAGAATTTGAGATTTTTCAAGTCTTGAGACATTTTCATAAACACCCAATTGCTTGAATTATTGAAACTGATTAAATAACTCATCAGTTTTTAGCAGGTTATAGAAATTCTATAACAAGGGGCTAGGATGGGGTATATAGGGGCACATGGAATAGCAGCCTTGCACAAATACAAATACAGTGGGGAGGATCACTCTTACCTTGCTAGATATGTATTGCAGCCCTTTTGGAGCCGCCTTGTCAACTTCTTCTCTCTATGGATGCCGTAAACTTCTTTCACTTTTTTTCATTTGCTTTGAGTTTCATAGTTTTATTTGTTGCTTGCTTTTCTGATAGCTTTTTACGTCTTTTTATTTGTTCAAAAGTTTTTAAAGTTTTAATCAGACTGTATCATATGCTTTAGTTCATTTTCTAATGATATTTTGCTGACACTGATGTATTTAAATTTGTACATGTTTATGCATGCCTCCTGCTCGGTATTTTCTCTAGACCAAACATGGTATGCAATGCTTACTACTCCAAATTGCCATTTTCATTGAACATATTGGAACCCCTAGAGTGCATATGCATGTATTGTTATGCTTTTGTCTCTTAAGATAACACTTACAGGATTTATGTTCTTGGTTATATCTGCACTGCTTGCCTATGTGAGTCTCAAACTCTGTCCTTATTTTGTTCAATGTTATATTTATTTTCATTTTTGATTACTGGTATCAAACAAATAGCCATATCCAACACTCATCTAAGGCTAAGTAACATAATGGTATTTTGGAAGGCTTAGGAGAATGATACATATTCCTTTTCTACCGTTTCAGATTTATTCACCTCACTGTGATTCAGCCCCACCAAGATGGGTACATTTTGTTCATGGATTACTTCTATTTATATATCAGGTTTACACCTCTTCCTAGTTCGCAATTCATTCAAAATCATCTCTTCTTCTTCCCTTGGTGTGATTCACTTTCATTTTCAGTATGAGTTCTTTTGGACATTTCATCGTTTAACCTTGCTAGACATTTGATGCCATAGATGGGAAACAAGCCCGAAGAACAAACTCCTCTAGTCCACTTGGAGAACTTTTTGATCATGGTAGTTGTGAAAATAAAATAAAATAAAATAATAAAAAATAAAATAAAGAACACACAGATTTTTATGTGAAAACCCTTTCGGGAAAAAAATAAAGGGCAGAGATGCCATCAATGGGAAACAAGCCTGCAGAACAAACTCGTCTAGTCCACTTGGAGAACTTTTTGATCATGGTAGTTGTGAAAATAAAATAAAATAAAATAAAATAAAAATAAAATAAAATAAAGAACACACAGATTTTAACGTGGAAACCCTTTAGGGAAAAAAACTATGGGAAGAGGAGAAGAAAATTTACTATGTCGAATTCGAATAATTACAAGATGAATAGATTATGTCTATTTATAGGCTTGTAAAGCCATATTTTAGTAAGACTGAAATACCTTATTCTAATTAATATCAAATAGACGGAATTTAATAAGGTTTAAAAAACCTTATTTTAAAATAAAATAAAAGAAATGTAATTCTATATGGATTCTTCTTTTATTTTATTTTACCACTGTATTTTATTTAAATAAGGATTCAGTTCACTTAATTCTAACAATCTCCACCTTGACACGAATTCTCAATGAACAAGTTCTTCATCACGAACTCTCAACGAACAAGTTCTCCACCTCTTCCATAAAACCCCTTAAGAGTTTAACTTCAACAATGAACACCAACCAAGTCTAAGCAATGCTTGAACTTGGTTATAGGAAATAACTTAGTCATTATATCTGCAAGATTTTCATGAGTACTAATTTTGCTCACAACAAAATCACTATCGAACATCAATGTGTTTTGTTCTTTCATGAGACATTTGATTTTTTGTAAGAAAGATGGCACTCTGACTGTCACAGAATACTGTGCTGATTTGAAGGTCTTAATTGAGTTCACTAAAGAGTCATTTCAACCAAATAGCTTCTTTACAAGCCTCAGTAATCGCCATGTACTTAGCTTCAGTGGTAGACAAAGCGACTGTAGATTGCAAAGTGGCTTTCCAATTGATTGCACAACCTCTGATTGTAAAGACATAACCTGTGAGAGATCTTTTTCTATCAAGGTCTCCAGCAAAATCAGCATCAACATACCCAATAACTCCATCTCTAGTTCTTCCAAACTATAAGCAAACATCAGTAGTAAGTATCTTAAAATCCACTGAACTGCTTTCCAGTTACCGGGATTCGCCATGTATCTGCTAACTGCATGACTGCATATGATAAATCTGGACGTGAACAAACCATAGCATACATGACAGATCCCACTGCACTAGAGTATGGAACATGTGACATGTACTCAATCTCAATATCTACTTATAGAGACAAAAACGATGAAAGTTTGAAATGGGCTGCTAAAGGAGTACTAACAGGCTTAGCACTCTACATATTGAACCTGCAAAGAACTTTCTCAATGTACCCCTTCTTACTTAGGTACAATTTACTTACTTTTCTATCTCTGAGAATATCCATTCCAAGTATCTTCTCTTGATTCGCATCTATATCTTCAGCCACATTTAAAGTATAAGCAACTAGATCAGCTTCGGCATACTTCTTTGGAGGTTTAATTTCTCTTCTAGTTCTATTTTTGGTGATAGAGTATTGTGATGAAGAAGCAACTCTATTCTTAATTTTTGTACTGGTTTGAGGAGTTGACTCTGTATTAATCTGATGCTCCACCTGCTTTTGATTTTCTTTATTGGAAGAGTCTTTAAGAGATAAGTTAGGTAGCATAGCAGTTTCATCAAAAACAACATCTCTGCTAATCAAAACTTTTCTATTTTCAGGACACTATAACTTATACCCTTTTACACCAGCTTTATAACTAAGAAAAACGCATTTAATGGATCTCGGTTCCAATTTTCCATTATCAACATGAGCATACGTAGGACACCCAAAAATCTTTAAATCAGAATAATTAGTAGGATTACCAGACCATACCTCTTGTGGAGTCTTTTTCTCAATGGCAACGGATGAAGATCAGTTGATCAAAAAACATGCAGTAGAGGCTGCTTCTGCCCAAAACGACTTTGGTAAGTTGGCATTTGACAACATATATCGAACCTTCTTTATGATCGTTCTGTTCATTCGTTCTGCAATGCTATTTTGCTGTAGAGTATGGCAAACTGTCAAGTGTCTCACGATCCCTTCTGACTTACACAACCTATTAAACTCATTAGAGCAGAACTCTAAGCCATTGTCTGTGCGGAAGTATTTTATTTGTTTTCCTATCTGTTTTTCAATCATAATTTTTCAAGACTTAAATGCGAAAAATACCTCGCTTTTCTGCTTCAGGAAGAACGCCCAAACTTTTCTAGAAAAATTATCAATAAAGGTTAGCATATAATTAGTTCTACCTCTCGAAGGCACTCTGGATGGCCCCCACAGATCAGAATGAATATACTCCAACGTTCACTTCGTGTTATAGATTCCTCTGGTGAATCAAACTTTCATTTGCTTCCCCAAAACACAGTGCTCACAGAAATTCAATTTGCAAATTCCTTGCCCATCAAGAAGTCCTCTTTTGTTCAATTCTATCATGCCATTCTCACTCATATCCCTTAGGCGCATATGCGAAAGTTTAATAATATCATCATCTAATAAGGAAGAGGAAGCGACAGCTGCATCACCAGTAACAGTAGAACCCTGCAAAACATATAACTTGTCAGTCTTTCTCTGGCCTTTCATTACAACAAGGGAACCTTTGGAAATCTTTAAAACCCCACTTTCAGCTGTGTATCTGCACCTTTTTGAATTAAGAGTACTTAACGAAATTAAATTTCTTTTCGATTCTGGAACATGTAAGATGTCACTAAGTGTTCTGACAACTCTATCAAACATCTTAACTTTAATTGTTCCAACACCTGCGATTTTACATAAAGCATTATTTTCCATCAAAACAACACATTCGGACACTGTTTCGTAAGTTATAAACCAATCCCGATTGAGACTCATGTGGAAGGTGCAGCCTGAATCAAGTATCCATTCCTCGTTTACTTTAGAATCATTGATAGAAGCGACTAGAAGTTCACCATCGCTGTAGTCTTCTACAACATCAACTTCACCGAAATTTTCTGGTTGTTTTCCCTTTTGATTCCCAGCCTCCATTTTAATCTTGTTCTGTAGCTTATAACACTCAGATCTAATGTGCCCTTTCTTCTTGCAGAAGTTACAAGTTTTACCTCTGTTTGAAGACTTCGATCTACCCTTAGATTTACCGCGAGGATTCCGTTCCTATGTCCTTCCACGATCATCATCAGCATTCTGATCTTGTCTCCCACGAACAATGATACCCTCTCCCTGAGAGTCGAGTTTAACCACAAGATACTTCATCTTATTATATGAGGTTAAAGAATCATAAACCTCATCAATCGTGAGAGACTCGTGGCTATATAAAATTGTGTCTCTAAAGATTGAATAAGACGGAGGCAATGAACAAAGTAGAATCAACCCTAGATCTTCCTTATCATATTGAACCTCCATGGGCTCCAAGTTTGAGAGAATTTTTTTAAACACTGTTAAGTGTTCGTGTACAGACGCACCTTCCTCCAAACGATGAGCATAAAGACGCTGTTTCATATGCAACTTGCTTGTTAGAGTTTTCGACGTACATATTTGTTCTAGCCTCTTCCATAATGTAGTGACGGTCTTCTCTTTCATCACATCCTGCAAAATTTCGTTGGACAAATGCAGATATAATTGTATTAACGCCTTTCGATCCTTACGCTTCTTCTCTTCATCTGTAAATGTTGAAGGCATCTTATCTATCCCTAGTAGGGTATCCTCCAGATCCATCTTTTTAAGAACTGCTTGCATCTTAATTTGCCACAACGCAAATTTGGTGTTGCGATCCAAAAGTGGAATTTCATACTTCAAAGACGCCATTATCGTGATCGAGATAAACAACCCGAAGCTCTGATACCAATTTGTGAAAATAAAATAAAATAAAGATCACATAGATTTTTACGTGGAAACCCTTTCGGAAAAAAACCACGGGCAGAGAAAAAAAAAATTCACTATTTCGAATTCGAATAATTACAAGAGTAATAGACTATGTCTATTTATAGGCTTGTAAAGCCATATTCTAGTAAGACTGAAATACCTTATTCTAATCAATATCAAATAGATGGAATTTAATAAGGTTTAAAAAACCTTATTCTAAAATAAAATAAAAGAAGTGTAATTCTATATGGATTCTTCTTTTATTTTATTTTATCACTGTATTTTATTTAAATAAGGATTCGGGTCATTTAATTCTAACAGTAGTCTTCAACTTTTATCATGTAATTTTCTTCATTTGCTTATATCTTAGAACAAACTTTGATTGAGCAATCATTTCATGGCGGACCTGAAATATTTACAGGGTGCGATGTGCTCGCATGGGCGGTATGTATTTAACTCACATAATGTAACCTGGATTGCCATTAGTAGCAAAACTAAAGTATCTAAACATAATAAAGGGTAGTAAAAACCCTCAAAGCTACAAGATTGATTCATATTTGCAGCTTGTAATCATGGCCGTTGGGAGCACTGCCATATGTGAAAGGGACACTTTCTGGTTCTGGGTAATCTTAGCTATTCCATTTTATGAAGCTACATGGGAACAATAAATCAAAAATGTAATTTGCTTTTGGTCTTTTGTTTCCCTTGTAAGAAACCAGTCCGTGCATCATGCAATTTTTTTCCTATATTAGCCATACAATATTTATTTGATTCATGCTCATATCTTATATTTGCATTGAAATTTGACTAACATAGAATTCAACAGACACTTGGATTACTCTATAAGAGGGTAAAAGTAGGAGCCAGATAGCATTTTGTCCTCTTTACTCAAAAAATGAGTAAATTAGTCCTTGCCGTTAAATAAAAAAGAAAACTAATCCTTTCAATTAAAATTTCCATCCACTTCTATTGTTAAAAATTGGTGTGGCTAACAGAATAACCAGACAGTTGCATATGGAGTGCCACATGTATCTTATGTTGACTTACATGAACCAGTTTTTAATAGTAGAAATAGATGAAATTTTTAACAAAAGAACCAGTTTTCTCTTGAATCTAAAGTATTGGGATTAATTTACTCATTTTTTTGAGTAAATAAGACAAAATGCAATCTAACTTATAGTACAAGGTAGTGTATTGCACTGATTCATATGCTGTTTTTCATATTTTCCATGCAGCTATTTCACAATACGCTTATCCTTCCTGTAATTAATGGGCCAACAAAGGGAATTGCCCTCTTATATACATGGCACATTTTTACAGCAATTGTTGGTATGCTTCCTCATTTATGAGAATGTGTTTAATATGAATATATTCAATATATTCTAATTTTTTTCATATCCTTAACCCATGTCCCGATATACATTGAATAATTTTGTTTAAAAAATATAGTTGGGAGTAACCTAAAGTTTTATCGTATATCTTTCTCCTCTATTCTAATTTTTTTCTTTCACTTTTCTAATTTTTTTTTAAATTTCCCTCCAAGGTGCCCAGTGGTGGGCTCAGAAATTTGGGAAATCCATTCCTTTGTTCAGTTAGGTACTTTTCATCAACAGTAAGTTTTTAATTAAGTTAGCATCAAGTGTGGTATTAATGCATCAACGTTCATATGTTATTTTTCTTGGTCATTTCTATTTCTATTATAAGTTATCATGTATTTGAAAGTTTTTAAGAGAGCATTTAATAAAACTATTTTGAATTTTATTAACTAAATACTTGAACAATAGAAAAAAGAGTCCCAACTTAATTGGGAAAATAATCCCTTATTCTAATAAACTACTAAAAGATAAAATAAAATAATCCTAGAATATCTCAAATTATTTATTCTAAGATTTATCTACCTAAATAAATTTAAAATATATCCCTAAAATATATCACATATTTCAACACCCTCCCTCAAGTTGTTGTATATATATCAATCATGCCCAACTTGCTTACAAGAAAATCAAAGTTTGTCTTAGAGAGCCCTTTGGTGAGCATGCCAGCAATATGTTGTTTTGAAGGAACAAATGGCGTGCACACTTGGACTTCTTCAATCTTCTCCTTGATAAAGTGTCTATCAATCTCAACATATTTAGTTTTGTCATGCAGGACTGGGTTGTGAGCAATACTAATGGTAGCTTTGCTATCACAGTACAACTTTATTGGAGAAGTTATTAGTTTTCTCAGCTCTTCCATAATTCTTTTTAACCACATCATTTCACAAATTCCTTGAGGCACTAATTTAAACTCAGCCTCTGTACTACTTTTTACTACAACACTTTGTTCTTTTTGCTTCGCCATGTCACAAGGTTTCCCCAAACAAATGTATAGTATCCTGATGTATATCTTCTATCTATTATTGAGCCTACCTAGTTTGCATCTGTATAAGCTTCAATTCCTCTTTCCTCAGATTTCTTAAAGAATAAGCCCTTTCCAGGTGAACTTTTCAATTATCTCAGAATTCGAAACACTGCTTCTTCATATTCCTCCATTGGGGAGTGCATAAATTGATTTACTAAGCTCACTACAAAAATCTATGTTTGGCCTTGTATGTAATACGTAAATTAACTTACCAACTAATTTTTGGTACTACCCTTTATCAACTAATCGATCTTCTTTATTTTTGAATTTTATATTTGGATCAATTAGTGTGTCAGTTGGGTGACAACCACTCATCCCAGTCTCTTTTAAAAGATCAATCACATATTTTTTTTTGAGAGACCACAAGACCCTTTCTTTGATCGAAACTTCCATTCCAAGAAAGTATTTCAAAGGACCCAAATTTTTAGTCTCAAACTCCAATGATAGATGCTCCTTGAGACGCCTTATTTCATCCATATCATCTCCTATAAGAATGATATCATCGACATAAACTATAATAACTGCTATTCTACCTCTTTGTGAGTGTCGATATAACATTGTGTGATCAACTTATCCTTGTGAGTAACCTTGTTTTTAAACAACTTGAGTGAACCATTCAAACCAATGTCGAAGAGACTGTTTTAGACCATACAAAGATTTCTTGAGCTTACATACTCGAGTTTCAAATTTTTCTTCAAAACCTAGAGGAGGATCCATGTAAACTTCTTCTTCAAGTTTCCCATTTAGGAAAGCATTCTTCACATCTAACTGCTGTAAAAACCAATCAAGATTAACAACAATTATAAAAAAATTCTAACAGAATTTAATTTGGCTAATGGAGCAAATGTTTCAAGATAATCTATCCCGTATGTTTGAGTGTACCCTTTAGCCACTAGCCGAGCTTTGTATCTATCTAAAGATCCATCCAGTTTGAATTTGGTTGTGAACACCCATTTACAGCCCACTGTTTTTTTCCTACAGGTAATTCCATTGTTTCTCATTTACCTATTTT